>NC_052146.1:309558790-309595349 GCF_902713615.1 Scyliorhinus canicula
CGCCCCTCCCCCTCCTCCTCCCTTCCTCCTCTCCTCCCCTCGACCTCCTCCCCCTCCTCCTCCCCTCCTCCTCCTCTCCTCCCCTCCTCCTCTCCCCCTCTTCCTCCTCCTCCCCTCCTCCTCTCTCTCCACCCCCCCCCCACCCCCACCCCTTCTTTTCTCTTCCAGGTAAAGGAAGACTGGAAGTATGTCGCCATGGTGATTGACCGAATCTTTCTCTGGATTTTCATCATCGCCTGCCTGCTGGGGACCTTCGGCCTCTTCCTCCCTCCCTGGCTGGCGGGAATGATTTGAAATCCCCTGCCCCCCGTTACAATGAGCAGGGGGTGTTTTAGCCGTGAGGGGAGTGGAGGGCAGCTCGAAGAATCTTTCTCCCCCCCGCACCAGCCTAACCCCCCCCCCCCCCCCCCCCCACACGATATGGACATGTAGCTGGGAAGATGCAACATGACACACTCTATTCATTGAGAAGTAATTTACCGTTTGATATTTATTTGAGTTGTTGGTTTAGCATATTCTAGAATCCCCTGTGTTTGTGTTGACAGAGCTGCTGATTGGGAGCATGTTCTCAGGAACGGAATAGCAGCGTCCAGTCAGGATTCATTCACCTCCCCTCCCCTCACCATTCCTCATAGGCCACACACATCGGAGGCTCCCTCACCTCACCGTGTCTCTCTCTCTGCATCCCACCCACAAAATAAAATATTTGCAGTGATTAAAGATATTTGTGCTGTTTGTCTTGGAGCCTTGGAATTAGGTTTGGGATGTTGGTGAGGAATGTTTCCCACAATCTGTCCACACTTTGAGCGTTAACCCATTTGACAGAAGCCTATTGGATATCAGAGAGGATTCGGAGTGCAGCTCGACTCCAGGTTCCCCTCTTCCCAGATCCATGGGATCAATCAGATTATTTTGCTCGGTCGCGTTCTGTCCGCTGAGTCAGCGAATCGAGGGGGCCAGACCCCTTTCACAGAATCCAACCCATAACCTAGCCTGCCTTCGTGACCTCTGAACTCAACAATCCCAACACTCTACCGGCCTCCAAACCTCACCCTCCAAAATCCTGGACACATCCCAACACTACCGCCTCAATCCCAATTTGCAGCAAATTCTGTCCACTCCTCATCCCTGTGACCGCTCTCCCACAGGGAACCGGATCCTGAGAGCTGGGAATCCTGTAACCTGATTCCGTATCACAGGGCGGCCTGCACCCCCGCCCCCTGTTGCCCTCCGCTCTCCCCCAGCCCCTGTTCCCCTCCGCTCTCCCCCAGCCCCTGTTCCCCTCCGCTCTCCCCCAGCCCCTGTTCCCCTCCGCTCTCCCCAGCCCCTGTTTCCCTCCGCTCTCCCCTAGCCTCTGTTACCCTCCGCTCTCCCCCAGCCTCTGTTACCCTCCGCTCTCCCCTAGCCCTCTGTTGCCCTCCGCTCTCCCCCAGCCCCCTGTTGCCCTCCGTTCTCCCCCAGCCCCTGGTGCCCTCCGCTCACCCCCAGCCCGTGTTGCCCTCTGCTCTCCCCCAGCCCCTGGTGCCCTCCTCTCTCCCCCCCGCCCGTTGCCCTCCGCTCTCCCACAGCCCCTGTTGACCTCCGCTCACCCCCAGCCCGTGTTGCCCTCTGCTCTCCCCCAGCCCCCTGTTGCCCTCCGCTCTCCCCCCGCCCCCTGTTTCTCTCTGCTCTCCCCCCGCCCCCTGTTGCCCTCCGCTCTCCCCCAGCCCTGTTTCTCTCCACTGTCCCTCAGCCCCTGTTGCCCTCCGCCCTCCCCCACGCCCTGTCCCCCGGGCACAGTTGTCTCAGATCCAACACCCCCGAGACACACTAGGTTCAGGTGATGGGTGTGAGGGTGCCGTCAGCAGACAGACAGGAGTCAGACTCTGGCACAGATTGAGGAGCAGCAGAGTTCAGCTCCCAGCACGTTCCCATCACCCTCCTGCCTTGTACAATGACCAAACTGACAGGCCCATCAACCTGGAGTGATGTTACACACACCCTGGGAGAGTGGAACAGGATAGTCGGGGAGGGGGAGGAGATGAAAATGGGTGGGAAGGGGTCTGATTGTGTTGGAGAGTTGAGTGGGGGCCTTGGTGGGAGGGTGGGTGTGTGGGAGGGTGGGTGGGGGAATGGGTGGGAGGGTTGAGGTGGGGTACATTGGTGGGGGGGGGCATGTGTAGGAGGGTGGTTGGGGGATGAGATGATGGACAAAGCCACGCCCTATGAGAAGAGGGAAGGTTGAGGGCCTGCCTGGTCCTCTGGCTGCCCCTCCTCCTCCTCTGCAAGGTGCCAAGTCTGTGAGGACGGGCACAGGTGCCGCACCATCTCCTTGCAGAGGCGGAGTCTCCTGCAGCACATGCTGTCCGTCATCTCCTCAAACGACCAATGACGCCTGTCCCTCTGGGTCTGTCCACGGCCTGATGGACAGTCGGGTCCTCAGGATGTGGGCTGGGCCTCTGCACGTGGGCGTCCGCCTCGAGCCTGCCTCAATCCTGCTGCCTCTGCCTTCTCCGGCTTCCGTCTGCCTGGACTGGCACTGCCAATGGGTGGGCAGCTGCCTGGACTGGCGCTGCCAATGGGTGGGCAGCTGCCTGGACTGGCGCTGCCAATGGGTGGGAAGCTGCCTGGACTGGCGCTGCCAATGGGTGGGCAGGTGCTGTGGGGCCCAGGGTACCATCCACAATGTGACATCTGTCAGCAATTGGAGAGGACGAGAGCCCAACAGTCAGTTATGGCTCCCTCCCCCCCCCCCCCCCCCCAAACCCCCCCGGGACCCTGGAGCCCCCCAAACCTCCCCCACCATTGGGAGCCCCGCCTTCTCTCAGGGAGCCATCCAACGAGCCGGTCTTACTGGGGACCCTGCCCTGCACACACACCCCGCCCACAGCAGGGGCTCCAGACACCGGATCTCAGACCCTGGACCCCAGACCCTCGCCATGAACATTCCCTCCAGTTCCCTCCCCCATTCACGCACCCACCCTCTGGGGGAGAGGACATCCCCATTGCTGAGGGCCAACTCCAGGGGGTTTGAGTGTTGGCTGCTGCCTCTGTGCTGTTGACACCTGCAGGGTTCAGGTGAAAGTGTCCAGGCCTCACTGTCTGACAGGGATGTTCAGCAGTTACACTAGCCTGAGAAATGGCACGTGTACCCACAGGATTCCACTTTAGAGCTGTGAAATGTTCATGTAACTAACACTGCCAATTCCCTCTTAGCGATAGCCTTCAGGCTGTGCAGCCAGAGGCTACTCACAGTCAGAGGGAGTTAAAGTGATCTGCACCATATTACCACAGACAGGGTCTGCCCTGGGGGTGTTCGGTGGGACGGACAGGCAGCGGCTGACGTTGTCCCTGTTATGTGTGTACACAAGCCGGGGGGGGGGGGGGGTTGTGGGACCCATGGGTGCTGGGGGCCCCTCACGCCCCCCCAGCTCAGGGGTGAACACCATCGACAGAGCCCAGCCTCCCTGACCAGACCCACCCCGCCAACCCCCCTTACCTGGGGGCCAGGCGCTCCCCCCCCCTAGGCTACTACCCCACCCCGCACCCCTACCACCACCACCACGCGATCTAACAGCCCGCACGGATCCGCGCAGGAATCAGCGGCCGTTACATCATACCTGCTCTCTGTTTTTCATTATTTCATGGATACAAGTTGCTGACAGATTTATAGATTTCATGGAATGTACAGTGCAGAAGGAGGCCATTCAGCCCATCGAGACTGCACCGGTTCTTGGAAAGAGCATCCTATCCAAACCCACACCTCCACCCTATCCCCATAACCCAGTAACCACACCCAACAGTAAGGGCAATTTTGGACACTAAGGGCAATTTATCATGGCTAATCCACCTAACAGCACATTTTTGGACTGTGGGAGGAAACCGGAGCACCCGGAGGAAACCCACGCACACACGGGGAGAACATGCAGACTCCGCACAGACACTGACCCAAGCCGGGAATCGAACCTGGGACCCTGGAGCTGTGAAGCAATTGTGCTAACCATTTTGCTACCTTAGAACATAGAACGTGCAGTGCAGAAGTAGACCATTCGGCCCATCGAGTCTGCACCCTCCCACGTAGCTTAAAGGAGAGGGAGGAGATACGGAGACAGACAGATGTTTACCTTGAAGGAGAGGGAGGAGATACGGAGACAGACAGATGTTTGCCTTGAAGGAGAGGGAGGAGACACGGGGATAGACGAATGGGACCATTCCTTTTGATGCATTTTGAAAGAGAGTAATAATAAAACCCAGCTGGCTGTCTGCTCTCATTTAACACACACACATTAGTGAGAAGCCAAAGCGATACCGTTCCCAGAGACATTACTGAATGAGATTTGTCAGATATTATTTAGAGGAAGTTTATTATCTGACCATTGCTGATGGAATCTGACAACGCTGACCCTTCAGAGCAGCACGTGATTGGTTGAAGCAGATGAGATTTCAGGCAAGCTGACCCCTGACCCCTGTATTTCAGTCAGGCAGCTGGAGATGAACTTTGAATGTTGTTTTGACGTTCCAGTTATTATCATCTATAATTCTGATCTGAGCGAGAAACACGACTTGCTCAACACAGCAGCATTTAACTGACAGGTAAGTAGGGTTTAGAAAACAGATTGCCAGCGGCAAAAAGGAACCAGAAGAGGCGGATTAGTTTATCAAACCAGCTGTAAAATAGGGGATTCCAAATGAACAGCCCCATTCACAACCCATTGAAGTCACTCAACATTCAGCAATCGACGTGTGATCATCAAAGGACATTTTCACCCCGTGAATCTTCTAGAAACCACAACAGCAAATCTCGGAGCAACAACTTCCCCCGATCTCCAACGTGATCCTTTCTTTTATATCGTGGGGTAGCACAGTAGCACAGTGGTTAGCATAGTTGCTTCACAGCTCCAGGTTCCAGGTTCCCAGGTTCGATTCCCGGCTGGGTCACTGTGCGGAGTCCGCACGTTCTCCCCATGTCTGCGTGGGTTTCCTCCGGCTGCTCCGGTTTCCTCTCACAGTCCAAAGATGTGCAGGTTAGGTGGATTGGCCGTGATAAATTGCCCTTCGTGTTCAAAAAGGGAGGGGGTGGGGTACTGGGTTGCAGGGTTGGTGGGCTTAAGTGGGTCGGTGCAGACTCGATGGGCTGAATGGCCTCCTTCTGCACTGTATGTTCTATGTCTATGTCTATGTAAATTTAGAGTACCCAATTCATTTTTTCCAATTATGGGGCAATTTAGTGCGGCCAATCCACCTACCCTGCACATCTTTGGGTTGTGGGGACGAAACCCAGATAAACACGGGAAGAATGTGCGAACTCCACACGGACAGTGACCCAGAGCCGGGATCGAACCTGGGACCTCGACACCGTGAGGATGTAGGGCTAACCCGCTGTGCCACCGTGCTGCCCCAGCAACGTGATCCTGACACCTCACCCTCCCACCCAGCTGTGTCAGCTGCAAATCTGGGCATGTCACATTTAGTTCCCTCATCTAAATCATGTATGATGTGGAGATGCCGGCGTTGGACTGGGGTGAGCACAGTAAGAAGTCTTACAACACCAGGTTAAAGTCCAACAGGTTTGTTTCAAACACGAGCTTTCGGAGCACGGCTCCTTCTTCAGGTGAATGGAAAGGCTTGTTCCAGAAATGTTTATATAGACACAGTCAGAGATGCCCCGGGGCATCTCTGACTGTGTCTATATAAACATTTCTGGAACAAGCCTTTCCATTCACCTGAAGAAGGAGCCGTGCTCCGAAAGCTCGTGTTTGAAACAAACCTGTTGGACTTTAACCTGGTGTTGTAAGACTTCTTACTGTAAATCATGTATGAACATGGTGAACAGCTGGGGTCCCAGCACTGATCCCCGTGGTACCCCACTAGTCTCTGCCGGCTATTTGGAAACAGATCCGTTTGAACCGCTGGCACATTCACAGTGCTGTTAGGAAGGAACTCCTCTGATTTCTGACCCAGTGACATTGAAGGAACAGAGAAATATCTGGGCTGATAATCTGCACTGACATTCCTGGGCTAGTATTGAGGGAGGCCGGGTGCTTTCAGAGGTGCAGTAATTGGCTGGTACATTGAAACGAGACCCCATCTGCCCCGTAAGGTGGATGTAGAGGATCCAACGGCAATACTTTGGAGAGTAGAGCAGTTCTCCCTGGTGTTCTGCCAAACATTTATCCTTCAATATTCTAAGTCCCCTGTGCCAGCCCCGAGGTCTGGATGCGTGCCCAGGATGCGCATCGGAGGAGGAGGCAGCCTTTGATATCCCTGGCATGCGTCCTCTGGCACTACTGGCTCTGCAGGGCTCTGACCATCTTTCAGGGGGCACTCGCCTCACCGTGCCACCCTGGGAGGGGGGGGGGTCTCAGGGTAGCTGAACCTTCCCCCAGAACACCCTCCCCACCCACCCCTCGCACCCTCTCCCTCCCAACCGCTCCCCCGCACTCTCGCCACATGGGATTCCCCCTGAAATATTTAACTGAGCCACCTTGTGTTAAGGGTTGGTTCGGGCGAGCCGGTGCCCAGGAACCCTGAGTGCAGGCAGGGTAAGGCCTGTTAGTGTGAGGTACATGGAACATCAGTGCCCTCTGCTGCTACACTGCACTTTCTACACCATCAACATCTCTCCCAACGCCGCAATGTGATTGTTATACTTCCCCCTTTAATCCCTGGACGGGTTACAGGACAGGAGAGGAGAGGGTTTAAAACAGTATCTTCAAGTGGGACAGAGAAATGGGGAGGAGGAGGGGTTTGGGGAAGAGGGAATCACAGAATTGGGACAACACAGGAGGCCATTTGGCCCACTGTGTGTGTGCTATCCCTCTGAATCAGCAACTCCCCCATTCCCCCGCCTCCTCCCCATCCACCCGGAATATTCTTCCTTTTCCCAGAACGGAATAATTCCCTTTTCAAAGCTTCATGGGAACCTGCCTCCCTCACACATCCGAGGGTCTGCATTCCAGACCCTGCCCATTGGCTGGGTGGAAAAGCTTTCTCCTCCTGTCACCATTGCTTCGTTTACTAATTCCTCTTTTAAAAGTATGTTTATTAAGGTTTTATCTTTCAACAAACAACACAACAAAATGACAACAATGATCCATCGCCAAACGCAAAGCAAAACGGCTCAACTGCCATGAAGACCGAGGGGCGGGGGGGGGGGGGGGGGAGGCTCTGTTGGAACTTTCACTTTTGTCTTGGATCACAGGGACCTTTACTTTTGTGGCCAGTCTGTCGTGTGGGATCTTTGCTGAAATCCATATAAACAACATCAAATCTCCGGGTCTGACTCACCCTCCTCTGTGTCTAACAGCCCCTCCCCCCTCCCCACCCCTCCCTCTGGGTGCCCGAGGGACCCTGTCTGACTCCGGGAGGAGAAGGGGCATCTGGAGGGAGATCCAGGTCGAGGCGCCCTGTGACCCTCTCGTAGCCACTGTGAACCCCCCCCATGCCAACTGCAATGGACTACCCAGGGGGGGGGGGGGGGGGGGAGAGTGAGGGAAGGGGAGAGTGAGGGAGAGTGAGGGAGGAAAGTGAGGGAGGGTGGAGGGAGGGAAGGGGAGAGTGAGGCAGGGGGGAGTGAGGGAGGGGGATAGTGAGGGAGGGGAGAGAGTGAGTGAGGGGGACAGAGTGAGGGAGGGGGAGAGGGAGGGTGAGAGGGAGGGAAGGGGATAGTGAGGGAGGGGGAGAGTGAGGGAGGGGGAGAGTGAGGGAAGGAGAGTGGGAGGGGGAGAGTGAGGGAGGGAGGGAGTGAAGGATGGAGGGAGTGAGGGAGTGAATGTGGGAGGGGAGAGTGTGGGAGGGGGAGAGTGAGGGAGGGGGAGAATCTGGGAGGGGCAGCGTGTGGGGGGAGGGAGTGAAGGAGGGGGGAGTGAGGTAGTGAATGTGGGAGGGGAGAGTGAGGGAGGGGGAGAGGGAGGGAGGGGGAGAGTCTGGGAGGGGCAGCGTGTGGGGGGAGGGAGTGAAGGAGGGGGGAGTGAGGTAGTGAATGTGGGAGGGGAGAGTGAGGGAGGGGGAGAGGGAGGGAGGGGGAGAGTAACCGAGGGGCAGAGTGAGGGAAGGATTGTGGGGGGGGAGAGTGCAGGAGGGGCAGAGTGTGGAAGGGAGTGAGGGAGGGGGAGAGTGTGGGAGGGGGAAAGTGAGGGGGAGAGTGTGGGAGGGGTAGAGTGAGGGAGGGAGTGTGGGAGGGGAAAAAGTGAGGGAGGGGGTATGTGAGGGGTGGGGAGACTGAGGGAGGGAGAGAGTGCGGGAGGGGCAGAGTGTGGGAAGGGAGAGTGAGGGAGGGAGTGTGGGAGGGGAAAAAATGAGGGAGGGAGTGTGGGAGGGGAAGAGTGAGTGAGGGAGAGAGTGAAGAATGGCGGGAGTGAGGGAGTGAATTTAGGAGGGGAGAGTGAGGGAGGTGGAGAGTGAGGGAGGGGGAGAGTCTGGGAGGGGCAGAGTGTGGGAGGGAGGGAGTGAAGGAGGGGGGAGTGAGGGAGTGAATGTGGGAGGGGAGAGAAAGGGAGGGGGAGAGTGAGAAGGGGGAGCGTGAGGGAACGGGATGGTGAGGGAGGGAGTGTGGGAGGGGCAGAGTGATGGAGTGAGTGTGGGAGGGGCAGGGTGATGGAGTGAGGGAGGGGGAGGGTGATGGAGTGAGTGTGGGAGGGGCAGAGTGAGGGAGGGAATGTGGGAGGTAGGAGTGAGGGAAGGAGTGTGGGAGGTGCAGAGTGATGGAGGGGGTGAGGGAGGGGCAGAGTGAGGGAGGGAATGTGGGAGGGGGAGGGTGATGGAGTGAGTGTGGGAGGGGGAGGGTGATGGAGTGAGTGTGGGAGGGGCAGAGTGAGGGAGAGAGAGCAGGAGGAGCAGAGTGAGGGAGGGAGTGAGGGAGGTGGGAGTGAGGGAAGGAGTGTGGGAGGGGAGAGTAAAGCTGAATTATTCAGTTTAAGTTATCTGAATTGTTTAATGACGACGAGGGGGAGAGTGAGGGAGGGGGAGAGTGAGGGAGGGGGAGAGTGAGGGAGGGGGGAGAGTGTGGGAGAGGGAGTGTGAGGGAGGGGGGAGAGTGAGGGAGGGGGAGAGTGTGGGAGGGGGAGAGTGAGGGAGGGGGAGAGTGAGGGAGGGGGAGAGTGAGGGAGGGGGAGAGTGAGGGGGGGAGAGTGAGGGAGGGGGGAGAGTGAGGGAGGGGGAGAGTGAGGGAGGGGAAGAGTGTGGGAGAGGGAGTGTGAGGGTTATAGAGAGTGTGGGAGGGAGCGAGTGAGGGAGGGGGAGAGTGAGGGAGGGGGAGAGTGAGGGAGGGGAGAGTGAGGGTGGGAGAGAGTGAGGGAGGGGGAGAGTGAGGCAATGAGCCAATGCGAATGGCGACAGAGAGGAATGTGAGAGGATTGAGAGGACATCAGCACCCAAAAACCAATGGGGTTGCAGAATCAGGAAGCAAAGAATCTTCCTGATTGGAACAAAATAAAGGGATGAGGAGAGGGTCCAGTTTGTGGAGGGAAGAGGGAATGAGGGATGGGAGAGCTGCTGGGGATCAGACTTTTTCCGTTCAGTAAACGTTCCTGCTCAGAATGTCCATCATATCTTCCAGCTCCCAGAACAGGCATTTCCTGAGTCCAGCTGTCAGAAGGTCATTTATTGCCTGTTTCAACAAAATTAAAAATCAAACAGTTATCCAAAGTTCACTCTTGAAAAATGTGACAATTCCAGATTTTGTTTGTGTGCTTCTACGTGTTTGTGAATGCGTGTGTCTGCGTGTTTCAGTGAGCGTGTGTCTGTGTGTTTCAGTGAGTGTGTGTGTCTGCGTGTTCAGTGAGTGTGTGTCTACATGTTTCAGTGAGTGTGTATCTGTGTGTTTCAGTGAGTGTGTGTGTCTACATGTTTCAGTGAGTGTGTGTCTGTGTGTTTCAGTGAGTGTGTGTGTCTGCGTGTTTCAGTGAGTGTGTGTGTCTGCGTGTTTCAGTGAGTGTGTGTGTCTGCGTGTTTCAGTGAGTGTGTGTGTCTGCGTGTTTCAGTGAGTGTGTGTGTCTACATGTTTCACTGAGTGTGTGTCTGTGTGTTTCAGTGAGTGTGTGTGTCTGTGTGTTTCAGTGAGTGTGTGTGTCTGCGTGTTTCAGTGAGAGTGTGTGTCTGCGTGTTTCAGTGAGTGTGTGTGTCTGCGTGTTTCAGTGAATGTGTGTGTCTGCGTGTTTCAGTGAGTGTGTGTGTCTTCGTGTTTCAGTGAGTGTGTGTGTCTGCGTGTTTCAGTGAGTGTGTGTGTCTACATGTTTCACTGAGTGTGTGTCTGTGTGTTTCAGTGAGTGTGTGTGTCTGTGTGTTTCAGTGAGTGTGTGTGTCTGCGTGTTTCAGTGAGTGTGTGTGTCTGCGTGTTTCAGTGAGTGTGTGTGTCTGCGTGTTTCAGTGAGTGTGTGTGTCTACATGTTTCACTGAGTGTGTGTCTGCGTGTTTCTGAGTGTGTGTGCCTGCGTGTTTCAGTGAGTGTGTGTGTCTGCGTGTTTCAGTGAGTGTGTGTGTCTGCGTGTTTCAGTGAGTGTGTGTGTCTGCGTGTTTCAGTGAGTGTGTGTGTCTACATGTTTCACTGAGTGTGTGCCTGCGTGTTTCAGTGAGTGTGTGTGTCTGCGTGTTTCAGTGAGTGTGTGTGTCTGCGTGTTTCAGTGAGTGCGTGTGTCTGCGTGTTTCAGTGAGTGTGTGTGTCTACATGTTTCACTGAGTGTGTGTCTGTGTGTTTCAGTGAGTGTGTGTGTCTGTGTGTTTCAGTGAGTGTGTGTGTCTGCGTGTTTCAGTGAGAGTGTGTGTCTGCGTGTTCAGTGAGTGTGTGCGTCTGCGTGTTTCAGTGAGTGTGCGTCTGCGTGTTTCAGTGAGTGTGTGTCTGCGTGTTTCTGAGTGTGTGTGTCTGCGTGTTCAGTGAGTGTATGTTTCTATATGTTCTGTGAGTGTGTGTGTCTACGTGTTTCAGTGAGTTTGTGTGTCTGCGTGTTTCTGAGTGTGTGTGTTTGCGGGTATGTTTCTGTATGTGAGTGTGTGTGTCTGCGTGTTTCAGCGAGTTTGTTTTTCTACGTGTTTCTGTGAGTGTCTGTTTCTGTGAGAGTGTATGTGCACCTATGTGTTTTTCTGTTAGACAATATGTGCGTGTATTTGTCAGTTGTGTGTATGTATGTGTGCGTGTGTGTATTTCTGGAAGAGTGTGTGTATGTGTTTCTGAAAGTGTGTGTGTCTGTCTGTCTTTCTGTGGGAACGTGTATGTATCTATGTGTTTTTAAGAATGTGTGTGTATGTGTATTTTTGTGAGTGTGTTTTTTGTTATTTCTGTGTGCGAATGTGTTTCTGTGTGTGTGTGTTTTTATGAGTGAGTGTATCTATTTCTGAGTGTGTGTCAGTTTATGTGTTTCTGTGAGAGTGTGTTTGTTTGTATATGTGTGTTTCTGTGAGTGAGAGTGTGTGTTTCTGAGTGTTTGTGTGTCTGTGAATGAGTGTGTGCGTTTCTGAGTGTTTGTGCATTTCTGAGTGTGTTTGTGTTTCTGAGTGTGTGAGTATTTGAAATGAAATGAAATGAAAATCGCTTATTGTCACAAGTAGGCTTCAATGAAGGCACTGTGAAAAGCCCCTAGTCGCCACATTCCGCCGCCTGTTCGGGGAGGCTGGTACGGGAATTGAACCGTACTGCTGGCCTGCCTTGGTCTGCTTTCAAAGCCAGTGACTTAGCCCAGTGTGCTAAACCAGCCCCAAGTTTCTGAGTGTTTGTGTGTGTTTCTGTGAGTGAGTGTGTCTGTGTTTCTGAGAGTGTGTGTATTTCTGAGTGTGTGTCTGTTTCTGGGAATGAGTGTGTGTGTGTGTCTCTGAGTGTTTGTGTGTGTTTGAATGAGTGCGTCTGTGTTTCGGAGTGAATGTCTGTGTTTCTGAGTGAGTGTCTGTGTTTCTGAGTGAGTGTCTGTGTTTCTGAGTGTGTGTGTTTCTGAGTGTTTCTGCGTGTTTCTGTGAGTGTGTGTGTTTGTCAGAGTGTGTGTCTGTTTCTGGGAATGAGTGTGTGTGTGTGTCTCTGAGTGTTTGTGTGTGTTTGAATGAGTGCGTCTGTGTTTCGGAGTGAATGTCTGTGTTTCTGAGTGAGTGTCTGTGTTTCTGAGTGAGTGTCTGTGTTTCTGAGTGTGTGTGTTTCTGAGTGTTTCTGCGTGTTTCTGTGAGTGAGTGTGTGTATTTCAGAGTGTGTGTCTGTTTCTGGGAATGAGTGTGTGTGTGTGACTCTGAGTGTTTGTGTGTGTTTGAGTGAGTGTGTCTGTGTTTGTGAGTGTGTGTCTGTTTCTAGGAATGAGTGTGTGTGTGTTTCTGAGTGTTTGTACGGCAGTCTGTGTATTTCATAGATGTCATAGAATTTGCAGTGCAGAAGGAGGCCATTCGGTCCATCGAGTCTGCACCGGCTCTTGGAAAGAGCACCCTACCCAAGGTCAACACCTCCACCTTATCCCCATAACCCAGTAACCCCACCCAATACTAAGGGCACCTTTGGACACTAAGGGCAATTTAGCACGGCCAATCCACCTAACCTGCACATGTTTGGACTGTGGGAGGAAACCGGAGCACCCGGAGGAAACCCACGCACACACGGGGAGGATGCAGACTCCACACAGACAGTGACCCAAGCTGGAATCGAACCTGGAACCCTGGAGCTGTGAAGCAATTGTGCTATCCACAAGGCTACCGTGCTGTGAGCGTATATGATTGGATTGGATTGGATTTGTTTATTGTTACGTGTACCGAGGTACAGTGAAAAGTATTGTACTGTGAGCAGCTCAACAGCTCATTTAGTACATGGTGTTCTTGAAAATACAGAAAAATGTGTCATTTGAAACATGGAAGTCTGGCAATATCTGGTTTGAGAGGGTACAGGGAAAGATCCCACAAAAGGTTAATAGCAGCTTCAAAGAGCAGGGTTGTAAAATGCAGATTCTTGCTCACAAGCAGGTTTCGCAGACACACAGGTTTCATGTGGTAAGCTAAAACAATGGCTCACACCTTCATGGAATGTAACTATCTCAGGAAGCATCTGAAAAAGCATGGATGAGAGTTTCAATTGCATTAAGTGACGAATGTTTAAAACAGGCAAGTCTTTCAAGTCATAACCAAGTTAAATTTTAGCATACAGCTAAAAGCAAAGTTTCACACCTTAATTGAAATAAACTCTCTTAGTAAACAGCTGGAAAGGATGGAAGATGCTCAGTCGAATTTGGTGTCAATTCTAAAGTGTAAAATTCTATGAACATCAAGACAATTAAAAGAAAATTGGAGACGACCTGTCTACGAGAAACATCATTTAAGTCAAAATCAAAGGCAAAGTTATGAGCTGGGGACAATTGGAAAATTAAACGATTCGAAATCACAGAAATAAAAGTTAACTATTGAAACCAAAGCATTTTTTAATCAGATCTGAGAGGAGACGATATGCCCAAAATGAATAATTAGTTGTAGTAAAATGTTTACATCAAAGATACTTTTAAACTATCAAAGTGAAACAAGCTCATTTACAATAAAGTCGTTAAAACTTAATAACTCTCAGAAAGAGAATATAAACCCAGGGAGCAGCAGCAACAAGGACAGAGGACAGAGGACAGGACAGAGGAAACCAGCAACAGGAGAGAAGGGGAGGAGAACTCAGAGAGAGAGAGAGGGAGCTCGGTCATGGGAAAGACAAGGCAAGCAGCCGAGTTTAAACAGTTATACATCTAAGGAAGACTAGAATTTAAACAGAGCCAGAGCCAGCTCTCACAGCTCGGTACATGGGAAGGACAGGACACAGCAACTGAGTTCACCAGCGAATACAACTCAAGAAGACCAGATTTTAAGAAGATCGATTGTCAAGGTGGGCCTGAAGGTCTGTACAACCAACCAGCAGCAGCCAGAAGCAAGATCTTTTTACCTTTCTGTAAAGAAAGTGTTTGCAGCTTTTAAAAGAAAGAATATAATAATAAAATAACTTAACTTAACCTGAAAAAGTGGTTATTAGCTTACTTCACTTCCTTAATAACGCAGGACCCAGGACATCGATGCTATTAAGGGGTAAGTAGGTAAAATTCTTCGGTGAAGGTATGGGTTATACCGGGGGATAACTTGAAAAGATAGTTTGACCTGAATAGCACCCACAGAAGCCTGCATCGGAGTCAGGGAGTGAGAATCCCTGTTCACCATTTAGAATATCGACCTTTTTTTGGTATAGGGGGAATTCTAATAATAGTGGTGAGTTTTAACTTCAATGGGAAGAAAGGGGAATAAAAGAAAATACATAATAGGGCAACACAAGGTATACAATGTAACTACATAAGCACTGGCATCGGATGAAGCATACAGGGGTGTAGTGTTAATGAGGTCAGTCCATAAGAGGGTAATTCAGGAGTCTGGTAACAGCGAGGAATGTGTTGTGCACATGTTTTCTCTGTAGTGTGTGTTTCTGTGAGGGAGTGTGTATGTGTGTTTCTGTGAGTGGGTATGTCTGTTTCTGTGAGTGGGTATGTCTGTGTATATGTATGTGTGCTTCTGTGAGTGAGTGTGTCTGTGTTTCTCAGTGCGTGTGCGGCGCTATGTATTTCTGTGAGCGTATGTGCACGTGTTTTTCTCTGTAGTGTATGTTTCTATGGATGAGTGTGTATGTGTGTTTCTGTGAGTGAGAGTGTATGTGTGTGTCTAAGTGTGTGTGAGTGTTTCTGTGTGCGTGTGTGTTTCTGTGAGAGTGTGTCCATGTTTATTTGTGTGAGTGTGCGCTTTTATGTTTTCAGATTTTTGGCGGGAGCAGTGTCCAGGGGCCTATCAGGAAGGTAAGTTGACCTTTAAAAACTTACCTTTAGAGCTGCAGGAAGTCGGCCGTGGGGATTTCTGGGAGGATTTGTTAGTGCCTGTATATAAGTTGGGCGGTTGCTAAACCCGAGACAGTACACTTGTCGTGTCCCCCGCCCTTCCACCTCCTCTAACCTAAGGGGTTGAGGGAATATCAGGTAAGCTCTTCCTTTCTTTTTATTGTTTTATCTAGAGGGGATGGCAGGGAAGGCAGTGCAATGTTCCTCCTGCAGAATGTTTGAGGTGAGGGACGCCGTCAGTGTCCCTGCTGATTTCATCTGTGGGAAGGGCACCCATCTCCAGCTCCTCAGAAACCGTGTTAGGGAACTGGAGCTGGAGCTGGATGAACTTTGGATCATTCGGGAGGCAGAGGTGGTCATATATAGAAGCTTCAGGGATGTAGTTACTCCGAAGAATAAAGATAGATGGGTGACGGTGAGAGGGCTGGGAGGAAGCAGTCAGTACAGGGATCCCCTGTGGTCGTTCCCTTAGTAACAAGTATACCGCTTTGGATACTGTTGGGGGGGGGGGGAGGGACTTACCAGGGGTAAGCCATGGGGTACAGGTCTCTGGCACAGAGTCTGTCCCTGTTGCTCAGAAGGGAAGCGGGGTGGGGTGAGGAGTAGAGCAATAGTCATTGGAGACTCCATAGTTATGGGGATAGATAGGAGATTCTGTGGGAATGAGAGAGACTCGCGGTTGGTGTGTTGCCTCCCAGGTGCCAGAGTCCGCGATGTCTCGAATCGTGTTTTCGGGATCCTTAAGGGGGAGGGGGAGCAGCCCCAAGTCGTGGTCCACATAGGCACCAACAACATAGGTAGGAAAAGGGATAGGGATGTAAGGCAGGAATTCAGGGAGTTAGGGTGGAAACTTAGATCTAGGACAAATTGAGTTATTATCTCTGGGTTGTTACCCGTGCCACGTGCTAGCGAGACGAGGAATAGGGAGAGAGAGCAGTTGAACACGTGGCTACAGGGATGGCGCAGGAGGGAGGGTTTCAGATTCCTGGATAATTGGGGCTCATTCTGGGGTAGGTGGGACATCTACAAACGGGATGGTCTACACCTGGACCAGAGGGGTACCAATATCCTGGGTGGGAAAGTTGCTAATGCTCTTAGGGAGGGTTTAAACTAGTTCAGCAGGGGATTTGGAACCTGAATTGTAGCTCCAGTATACAGGAGGTTGAGAGTAGTGAGGTCATGAGTAAGGTTTCAAAGTTGCAGGAGTGTACCGGCAGGCAGGAAGGTGGTTTAAAGTGTGTCTACTTCAATGCCAGGAGCATCCGGAATAAGGTGGGTGAATTAGCGGCATGGGTTGGTACCTGGGACTTCGATGTTGTGTCCATTTCGGAGACATGGATAGAGCAGGGACAGGAATGGTTGTTGCAGGTGCCGGGGTTTAGATATTTCAGTAAACTCAGGGAAGGTGGTGAAAGAGAGGGAGAGGTGGCATTGTTAGTCAAGGACGGTATTACGGTGGCAGAAAGTAAGTTTGATGAGGACTCGTCTACTGAGGTAGTATGGGCTGAGGTTAGAAACAAGAAAGGAGAGGTCACCCCGTTAGGGATTTTCTTTAGGCCTCCAAAAAGTTCCAGAGATGTAGAGGAAAGGATTGCAAAGCTGATTCTGGATAGGAGCGAAAGTAACAGGGTAGTTGTTATGGGGGACTTTAACTTTCCAAATATTGACTGGAAACACTATAGTTCGAGTACTTTAGATGGTTCTGTTTTTGTCCGATGTGTGCAGGAGTGTTTCCTGACACAGTATGTAGATAGGCCAACGAGAGGCGAGGCCATATTGGGTTTGGTACTGGGTAATGAACCAGGACAGGTGTTAGATTTGGAGGTAGGTGAGCACTTTGGTGATAGTGACCATAATTCGATTACGTTTACTTTAGTGATGGAAAGGGATAGGTATATACCACAGGGCAAGAGTTATATCTGGGGGAAAGGCAATTATGATGCGATGAGGCAAGACTTAGGATGCATGGGATGGGGAGGGAAACTGCAGGGGATGGGCACAATGGAAATGTGGAGCTTGTTCAAGGAACAGCTACTGCGTGTCCTTGATAAGTATGTGCCTGTCAGGCAGGGAGGAAGTGGTCGAGCGAGGGAACCGTGGTTTACTAAAGTAGTTGAAACACTTGTCAAGAGGAAGAAAGAGGCTTATGTAAAGATGAAACGTGAAGGTTCAGTTAAGGCACTCGAGAGTTACAAGTTAGCCAGGAAGGACCTAAAGAGAGAGCTAAGAAGAGCCAGGAGGGGACATGAGAAGTCTTTGGCAGGGAGGATCAAGGATAACCCTAAAGCTTTCTATAGATATGTCAGGAATAAAAGAATGACCAGGGTAAGAGTAGGGCCAGTCAAGGACAGTAGTGGGAAGTTATGCGTGGAGTCCGAGGAGATAGGAGAGGTGCTAAATGAATATTTTGCGTCAGTATTCACAGAGGAAAAAGACAATGGGCGCAATTCTCCGCAAATCCGGCGTGCCGTGAAGGCTCGGAGCTCCGTCCCGGGACCCGATTGTTCCCCCCGGGCGGGGCTAGTATCGGGGCCGGGGGAATCACGAACTCCGCCCGCCAAGAGTCACGGCGGCTGACGCGCACAATGACGTCATCACGCAGATGCGTCAAACCCGCGCATGCGCGGGCCGTCATGCCCCTCAGCCGCCCCGCGGATTGATCCTGCGGAGTGGCGGAACAACAAATAGTGCGCGGGTATCGGACCCGCTGCCCGCGATCGGTGCCCACCGATCGCAGGCCCATGCCAGCCTTGGCACGGCTGTGGTGTGGCCGTGCCAATCGGTGCCATGGTTGTCCGGGACGGGCACTTTGCGCCCGTTTTCACGAACGCTGAAAGCAGGTGTGATCGCGGCCGTGAAAACGGGCGTAAACTCCGCGGTATTCGGCCCATCGGCCTGCGGAGAATCGCTGTTCGCCGTAAAAAACGGCGAGCAGCGATTCGTGTCGGGGGCGGCCGGAGTGGGGGGGGGGGGGGGGGGAGAATAGCGGGAGGCCATGAAAATTGTCGGTAAGGCCCTCCCGCTATTCTCCGACCCGTCGTGGGCAGCGGAGAATCACGCCCAATGTTGTCGAGGAGTATACTGAGATACAGGCTACTAGACTAGAAGGGCTTGAGGTTCATAAGGAGGAGGTGATAGCGATTCTGGAAAAGTGAAAATAGATAAGTCCCCTGGGCCGGATGGGATTTATCCTAGGATTCTCTGGGAAGCTAGGGAGGAGATTGCTGAGCCTTTGGCTTTGATCTTTAAGTCATCTTTGTCTTCAGGAATAGTGCCAGAAGACGGGAGGATTGCAAATGTTGTCCCCTTGTTCAAGAAGAGGAAAGAGACAGCCCCGGTAACTATAGACCAGTGAGCCTTACTTCAGTTGTGGGCAAAGTCTTGGAACGTTTTATAAGAGATAGGATGTATAATCATCTGGAAAGGAATAATTTGATTAGAGATAGTCAACACGGGTATTGTGGAGGGTAGGTCGTGCCTCACAAACCTTATCGAGTTCTTTGAGAAGGTGACCAAACAGGTGGACGAGGGTAAAGCAGCTGATGTGGTGCATATGGATTTCAGTAAAGCATTTGATAAGGTTCCCCACGGTAGGCTATTGCAGAAAAGACGGAGGCATGGGATGCAGGGTGATTTAGCAGTTTGGATCAGAAATTGGCTAGCTGATAGAAGACAAAGGGTGGTGGTTGATGGGAAATGTTCAGACTGGAGTCCAGTTCCTAGTGATGTACCGCAAGGATCTGTTTTGGGGCCACTGTTGTTTGTCATTTTTATAAATGTCCTGGAGGAGGGCGTAGAAGGATGGGTGAGTAAATTTGCAGATGACACTAAAGTCGGTGGAGTTGTGGACAGTGCGGAAGGATGTTACAAGTTACAGAGGGACATAGATAAGCTGCAGAGCTGGACTGAGAAGTGGCAAATGGAGTTTAATGCAGGAAAGTGTGAGGTGATTCATTTTGGAAGGAATAACAGGAAGACAGAGTATTGGGCTTATGGTAAGATTCTTGGTAGTGTGGATGAGCAGAGAGATCTCGGTGACAATGTACATAGATCCCTGAAAGTTGCCACCCAGGTTGAGAGGATTGTTAAGAAGGGGTACAGTGTGTTAGCTTTTATTGGTAGAGGGATTGAGTTTCGGAGCAATGAGTTCATGTTGCAGCTGTACAAAACTCTGGTGCGGCCGCATTTGGTGTATTGCGTGCAATTCTGGTCGCCGCATTATAGGAAGGATGTGGAAGCATTGGAAAGGGTGCAGAGGAGATTTATCAGGATGTTGCCTGGTATGGAGAGAAGATCTTATGAGGGAAGGCTGAGGGACGTGAGGCTGTTTTCGTTAGAGAGAAGAAGGTTAAGAGGTGACTTAATTGAGGCATACAAGATGATCAGAGGATTAGATAGGGTGGACAGTGAGAGCCTTTTTCCTCGGATGGTGATGTCTAACACGAGGGGACATAGCTTTAAATTGAGGGGAGATAGATATAGTACAGATGTCAGGGGTAGGTTCTTTACTCAGAGAGTAGTAAGGGCGCGGAATGCCCTGCCTGCAACAGTAATGGACTCGCCAATATTAAGGGCATTCAAATGGTCATTGGATAAACATATGGATAATAAGGGAATAGTGTAGATGGGCTTTAGAGTGGTTCACAGGTCGGCGCAACATCGAGGGCCGAAGGGCCAGTACTGCGCTGTAATGATTCTATGTTCTATGTTCTATGTGTGTTTGTCTGTGAGGGTTTATGTGTATGTGCGTTTCTCCTGAGTGTGTATGTGTTTCTCTGAGTGCGCGTGTGTATGAGTGTGTGTTTTTGTGAGTGTGTATCTATTTCTGTGAATGTGTGTCAACGTGTTTCTCTGAGTATGTCCTTGTCTGTGTGTAAATGTATGTGTGTTTCTGTCAGTGAGTGTGTGTGTTTTGAGTGTGTGTGCATGCGCTATGTATTTCTCTGAGTGTATGTGCACGTGTTCTTCTCTGTAGTGTGTGTTTCTGTGACTATGAGTGTGTGTGTGCATATGTGTGTATTTCTGAGTGAGTATGTATGTGTGTTTCTGTGAGTGTGTGTGTTTGTCTGCGAGAGTGTGTGTGTGTTTGTGAGAGTGTGTGTGTACATGTGTTTGGCTCTGTGAGTGTATGTGTGTGTTTCTGAGTGTGTACATGTGTTTCTGTGCGTGTGTGTGTTTGTCTGTAAGAGTGTGTGTGTTTGTGAGAGTGTGTGTACGTGTATTTGGCTGTGTAAGTCTGTGTATGTTTCTGAGTCTGTGTACATGTGTGTTTCTGTGAGTGTGTGTGTGTCTGTGAGAGTGTGTGTGTGTTTGTGAGAATGTGTATGAGTGTTTGCCTGTGAGAGTGTGTGTGTAAGTGTGTTTTCTCTGTGAGAGTGTGCGTGTGTTTGTGAGCGTGTCTGCGTGTGTCTCTGAGCGTGTGTATGCGTGCTTGTCTGTGAGAATGTGTGTGTAAGTGTGTTTGTCTGTGAGGGTGTGTGTGTGTGTGTTTCTCTGTGAGAGTGTGTGTTTGTCAGTGTGTGTATAAGTGTGTTTGTCTGTGAGAGTGTGTTTGTCTGTAAGTATGTGAAAGTGCGTTTGACTGTGAGAGTGTGTGTATAAATGTGTTTGTCTGTCAGAATGTGTGTGTTTCTGAGTGTGTGTGAGAGAGTGTGTGTGTGTGTTTGTCTCAGTGTGTGTCCATGTGTGTATTTGTGAATGTTTGTGTCGAATGATCAACATGAAACCATTGTTGATCATTTTGAAAATCCATCTGGTTCACTTATTAGGGAAGGAAATCTGCCACCTTTACCCGGCCTGACCTACATGTGACTCCAGACCCACAGCAATCTGGTTGACTCTGAAATGGCCGAGCGAGGCACTAAGTCCCAGGGTAACTATAGACGGGGAATAAATGCTGCACCCAGCCAGTGACACCAACATCCCATGGAAGAATATATTTAAAAACATTCTGAGCAGCGTTGCTGTTTTGGGTCCATTTTGAGTGAATATTTCACCGTTTATACAGGAAGTGACAGAAATCAGCTGCTTTTCCCAAATCCATGATAAGTCTCACAGAAACATACCTTTAAGATCACAGTATATGGACAGAGTCCGAGGCTGGCTTGTCTAACAGAAAATAGAGAGGTTTTAGTAAGCGGAATCTAGTCACACGTGTACAATGAAATATTGTTTGAAATATTTTAATATCCTGAAATTAGAATTTCTTACCATGTACGTAATGTTGGAATCTCCCAGCTGATCTCCAGAACACTGCAATAAATTGGAATCAAGCGTGTAAAATATTTATATTAGTTGAAGAATTTGCTGGCATGACTGCGCCAACTTCAGCTATTACCTCAGTAATTTACACATTTTGCTTAAACCATTCTTCAAAACATAGTCAGTGTAATGATACGCATAGTATAGGGAGTGTAAAGGGTTAACAAGATGATGTTCATGTATCTCAACACTAGATGGCACCACAGTGTAGTCATATAAATATAATGTGGCTCCTGGGATTCTGGGAGAAGGTGTTAGTGAAAGGTTGAGATTGGGTGTTCATTGTGTGAGAGAGAGATTAGACAACGTAGTTAGATATTCTAAATTTCTGTCGCAAATATTAAATACTGTTATTTTCTTAGCTATCCCTTAGAAAGGAGCGAAAATCATTTGAAGTAGTGGAAATAAACTAGCTTTGTTTGTAATACATATTTTGATGTTCTTTGTCAGCATTACGAATTTTAACCATCTTGAGAGACGCACAGGGAACATCACAGTCAGAGCAAATCAATCAAAGTTTATGTTGAAAAACACAAGTTAAAGGAAAATCCTGACCTTGATAAAACACAGTCCTGTCACTGGGAACATGTCAAAACGCAGCTGAGAAAGAAGGGTGCTCGCATCTGCAGATAAATCCCAGTCAGCAGAGAGCGTGAGGAACAGTCTGGGAGCAGATTTCACTTGCCCAGTCTGTGACCCAGACCACAACAGGAAACGTCAATCATTTCAAATGTGTCAGAACTGTGGATGTGACGGATTAGATTGGAGACCTTTGCAAACTACCCCATACAGGTGAAGAAATTCAGCACATTGTGAGACATGGGGTTCGGGGACTTTTGTTTTTAATGAACCCATTTGTCAAAACCTTCACAGGTTATGTTTCCTGAAACCAAAAAGTCTCGTTACTGTAATCTCCAAACTGAATCAGGCGTTGCAGCAATCTGGGTGGGAGCAACATGTGGATGGAGTCCAGGTTCTATCAGAGTGCTTCTCAGCAAAGTTGTGAAGACTGGTTTTATGAAGTGAAATGATTGGAAATAAACACCCACATCGCAACCAATGAAATGTGGAGTTAGAAACACAGGATTGGGAAATGGGACTGCTGTTTGCCTGGCTGAAACATCCATTATTCCCAGAACTCCAGAGGGACGCCCACTCCTCTGCTTCTGTCCTCTTACGCCGCCAAATGTTAATAACTCCACCACTGGGGACTTTGCCTCAATGGATGAGGTTGAAGTCTACAATTCCCTCCCTACACCTCTCTACATCTTGACCTAGCTCTCTGTTTTAAGATGCTGTGTAAAACCTACGCTTGTTGACCAAGGTTATGGTCACCGGGAGAATATCTCCTTATGTGGTGCAGTGTCAGATATTTTCTGATCAAACTCTTACTGAAGCTCTTTGTGTTGTTCACCATGTCAAAGGCGCTATATAAATGAAAGTCATTGTTTTAATTGTTTGACAGATATCACAGCAGCCTTCAGTCCTGCTTCTCCAAAGTACAGCTCCCCCCCTCCTCTCAACCCACTGAACTGCACACATTCCAATTCTCCACAGAAACACAATAAAATCATTGTGAAAATAACTGGGAAAAGTGGGGCCAGAGAGATGTCTCTTTGTGGAAACAGAAATGGCAGAAAATGGATTTTTTGCAGCAAGATTGAATTTTCTGTGCCTGCGTGACCTCACAATATTGCTCGTGGACAATTTCACAGGTTAAGAGTGTCTTGGGTCCCGACCCCAGCCACACACATCCGTTGATGTCACCAAATAAGGCCCAGAGGAAATTTTTATTTCCTGTCTCCCAGTGTTTTTGAAACGTTGTCGGTGTTTGATAGAATTCTAAAACCCAGCAAGTGAGACAGCTTGTGAACCTGGAGGGAAACCTGGTGAGGAGCCAGGGACATTCTGACAGGTAAGTATCAAATAGTTTGAATGTTTCAGGTGTTCTTGTTCAGTGCTGTATTACAGGGTGGATGTGTTTTTACTCAAGTGATTGAACATAGGAGTCTGATCTGCAAAGAGAAGTTCACTATTACATTGAACAACATTTTATTAGTATTGCGATGCTTTAGAGTACTTTGATCATTTGGAAAAATGCTAGGCTGCATTAAAATCTGAAGAAAATGCTGTTTGTGATCTCAGGTGTCATGATATGAAGTTATTTAAATGTCCAGAGCTCTTTTGAATTGAAAAAAAAAACTTTCAAGTTTCCTTTGGATTGTCCTAATTTTTCTAAATATCCATTTTAAAGATGTGGTTCCTGAGGAAGCCCCTTATGGGTACTGGAGTGTGGCTCTGGTGGCTACATATGAGAATATAGGTAGAGATATGGGGATATAAATGACATGGACGGGGCAGGTAGGGTGTGGAAGATGACGAGGGGGGCGATGGGGTCAGGATAAGATGGTCTAAAATCATTCTTGGAGAGCTGGCCTGAGATCCCAGTGAACTGACACTGGCTTTCTAACCAGCCTGAGATCCCAGTGAACTGACACTGGCTTTCTAACCAGCCTGAGATCCCAGTGAACTGACACTGGCTTTCTAACCAGCCTGAGATCCCAGTGAACTGACACTGGCTTTCTAACCAGCCTGAGATCCCAGTGAACTGACACTGGCTTTCTAACCAGCTGGCATCAGCAGCTGCCCTGGGTCTCAGCAAACCTGGACCTCACCAACAGCACCTCCACAAGGTGAAGTTCTGCTTCTCTGGGCAGAGGTGAGGGGCTCAGGTATCCAAAGGCAGGAATTGGCCTGGATCACGTTGCCCATCCCAACACGGAAACCCAGTCGATGGTGTCAGAAAACTCAAACCCACCCTCAGATCCTTCACATGAGAGAAAGTAACATCCTCAAAAGCCAACTGAACTCACCCGAGTGGGTCCAACATTCTCATAAACTGCAGCCGTGTTCTGACCATCAGCTGCTCCCGGGGCTGCTGGGAAATAAATTATAAAATCGCACCGACATCAGCCACAATATTCATCACATTTATCAGCTGGCAACAACATTTCTGTCCTTACCAATTTCTCTCCTTTTATAATGGGGTGGGGTACTCACTGACATAGTGATGAGTCATTGCTGAGGCCCAGCTTATTCTCTGGTGATAAGGTTTCAAATTGCACCATGACTTCTGGTGGGACTTAAATTGAAGTTTTCAATTAAAACATACTTTGGAATATAAAGCTAGTCTCCTCAATGGCAGCCTTGAAACCATCTGTGACTGTTGTAAAATCCATCTGATTCTCTGATGTCCTTTAGGGAAGGAAGTCTGCCGTCCTTACCTGGTCTGGCCGACATCTGACTGCAGTGTGGTGAATGTAGGAATTTCAGACATGTTATATTGTGTGTTTTTGGTGAAATAAGGGTTCAAATCCGGAGTTAGTGTGTGTGACTGCTGCAGTCATGTTTTTTTAAAATCCTGGTTTTGGAGCAATGGGTCCAATTAAAGCATTGTAAAAAGCTTGGGCTAATGGAGTTTTGTTTGGATTAGGGGGATTCCCTGTGGAGTTAATTAGATTTTATACTGGTAAAATAATGTCATTTCTGGGAGGAGCCAAGATATCACGCATTTTGCAGAACAGCAGAGTTTAGTTGAGTTTTGGATGGAGATGTGAGCAGCTGCCAAGCATCTCAGTTCAGTTTAAAGATTTATGTCTGTGGCTAGATGAGCAGTTTCTTTCCAAGCAGTTCAGAAGAGTGTAATCAGAAGGTGAGCTGAAACAAGCTGAAGTAGCTTCTGAAGAAATACAGCCAGACGTTCTGCATGGTTCTGACAGGGTTCAGATCTTTTCTGCAAAGGATCTCTCTTCTTCAAAAAACGTCTCTGTAAAGCAGGTATTCCCGAGGGCTAACTGTATTTAACAGTGGATTGAGAGCTGAGATGGGATTTTTAATTGTTTAAGTGGGAACAAAGTTAGCAGTTGAGGATTACTGTAGTCACTCTATTGATTAGCATTGTTTAAGGGGTGATTGAAAGCTATTTCCTGGTGTGATGTAAAAGTTAATTTAGTACTGTTAGTAATAAAGTTTGTTTAATATACCATATCCCTATTTTTCCCCAAATCACCCCTGGTGTGAGGTGTCATTTCCTCACAATTTTACCAAATTAAGATAAAATATTGGTGTTTCTGTCCGTATCTCATCCACTGTTTTTGTCTGGTCCGGGATTGTAACACCAGATCCTCAGCAATGGGGTTGACTGTTAAATGCTCGCAAGGGAAATTAGGGATTGGCAATGAATGCTGCTCTTGCCAACAATGCCCACATCCCATAAACAAACAAACAAAACTATCCACAATAATCAAGAGAAACGGAATTATTCTGTCAAACTTACGGGATTGTTTTTTCCGAAACAGTGTGAATCCAGTGAGTAAACTAATTCCAGTAAATCCCGAAAGAGCTCCCAGAATGATCCAGACAAGCTCCATCTTCCCAGCGGCATCCATGTCTGTGAAAGGAAATCACATGTTTACGGTTAAAAGACGGGATTCCATTCTCGTCAGTCGGTGACATTTGAAATGGTAAAGTAGAGAAATGAAAGCAGGTGGAATTCAGACTGAGCAGATATTTGTATCTGTTGGGCACCTGGAATAACAATGTGAGTTCAAAAACAGATCAATTTGATTTATTGATAATGTGGCAGGCCAATCTTATATCACACACTGGCCATTCTGGCCATTCTGGCTGTCTTGGCAACAGTGCAGCAAAGTTCCACAGATAGAAAGAAAACCACCAACAGTTACCTAGTGGGTTCTGTTCTGTATCCTCCTCCGTCCACACCAACATTACACTGTAGGGGAGTGACTTTTGGATAGGTGGTGTGCATCGTGTGACTGACATCACTAATGTGACCAGGCGATCCGTGTAAACAAGATGAAGTTTGTTTCTAAACACGGAGGAGTTGAAATGAGGAAACGCAGAGCAATGGGGACTGAAATGAAGATAAAGTTCTCTATATTGGAAGAGGAAATGTCAATGACACATCAGTTAGGAAGATGGAGTTTGTCTAAAAGATTGTGATTGCAAAATTAACAAGGAAGAATGTAGAGATTTATAGATTAATGGAAAACCCTCAAAAGAGAATTAACCCATTCAAAAAAGTGACTGAAATGTGAGTGGGATTGGGACGAAAGTTCAGAGTAATTGCGTTGATTCAGGTCATTGCCAATGTTGGGTGTGATAGGCAGCGTGCCAGGCTGAAAGGGAGCTGATGTGATAGGTTTTGTGTTTAGTTTCATTCCCTCGATTTACTGACTGGGGTGAACTCTCCTCCTCTTCCTTAAGCTACTGTCATGGGGCCTCCTGCATCTCCCAGAGAGAGCGGACAGGGACTTGGTTTAAAGTCTCGTCTGAACATCCTCTGATAGAATTGTTCCGAATTATCAATCATTTTGGTGAAGCAAATTGAGACAAACTATTCTGAATTGTGATATTCATTCTTCAACAAGACAAAGAAAAGATTATCGGGCCTTTATCACATTATTATTTAGGGAGCTTGCTGTGCACAAATTGGTCAATACATTTACTACATTTAAATAAGCCCCAAGCTTTACAAAGGGTTTAATTGGTTGTAAAGCACATTGGGACAACTGGTCAGTAAAGGTCCCTCTGGCCTGGATTTTCTGTATTGTGAGAGTTCCCTGCTCATCATCTGGAGAGTCGGCGGGGATGACCCGATGGCACCGCTGCCATTTCCCGCTCAAATTAACTCTGGTCCGCATTTGGAAAGAAGTCCCAGTCCCTCCACGCACAGCGCCGCAGTGGCTGTAAGAGGTACTGCAGCACTGTGCCTGAGACAATGTTCCAGGAACTGCATTGATGGTAAGCAGCAGTGTTCCCAGAAAAGGGCAGCACGGTAGCATTGTGGATAGCACAATTGCTTCACAGCTCCAGGGTCCCAGATTCGATTCTGGCTTGGGTCACTGCCTGTGCGGAGCCTGCACATCCTCCCCATGTGTGCGTGGGTTTCCTCCGGGTGCTCCGGTTTTCTCCCACAGTCCAAAGATGTGCGGGTTAGGTGGATTGGCCATGATAAATTGCCCTAAGTGTTCAAAACACACACTTAGTGTTGGGTGGGGTTACTGGGTTATGGGGATGGGGTGGAGGTGTTGACCTCGGTTAGGGTGCTCTTTCCAAGAGCCAGTGCAGACTCGATGGGCTGAATGGCCTCCTACTGCACTGTAAATTCTATGAAAAGGGGGAGCGGTGGGAGTGTGGGCTGGGGGGGGGGGGGGGGGGGGGGGGGAGATACCTTACTGGTTGGGGGGAGGGGGAGTGTAAAATTCTTGCTTATAAAAATGTGGATCTTTCTTTGTAATTTCATTCCAATGGAAAGAGCCCGGTTCTCTGGTATCATTCTTTACCAAAAGTCTCAGCAGTAAGCAGTTCGGTGGCGATTTTGGAGTTTTTAAATTTAATCCTCAAAGATTTATTGAGAAGAAAAGAAAATTTAAACATACACAATTACAATTACATAGTTAAACTTGATTTCACAATATGTTGCCCCAAAGACTCCCTAATTGATCACACTCATAAATAAAATTCTTCCAGGCAACACTCCATAATATATGTTTAAACATCAATGCAGTTAATATTAACCAAGGCATAACTGCTGTAACTTTACTAAAAGTACCCCACATGATCTCTCAAACCACGTTTCACTCAAATGTGGAAATCCAAGAACTTCAGACACTGCTTTTCACAGTCCAATACATTTCCAGACTGACTGGATGGTTGATTCAAACATCACCTACTCCCAGCCCAGAGCTGTTTCCAAGGGATCTTCCCCCAACAGCCAATCCCCAACCAGTTCAACAGCTCTCCTCACATATCCCTTTCCCTTTCATCTTCAATTCCAGTCTTTTCAGCATTCCTTTGAACGTAACTTTTGCAAAATGTCAAAATCTTTCCTGTCTTTACCATTGCCTCAACATCAGCATCAGTGAGCCAGTGCAGCCTCCTTGAGCCTGAGGAAGAGAATGTTTGAAGTTTTTGAAGAGAGTCTTTAAAGCCAGCACCAAGCCCATGGTCTACGCCGCAGCAGTGATACGCAGTGATAGGGGCTGGTTTAGCACAGGGCTAAATAGCTGGCTTGTAAAGCAGACAAGCAGCCAAGAAGCGTGGGTTCAATTCCCGTACCAGCCTCCCTGAACAGGCGCTGGAATGTGGCGACTAGGGGCTTTTCACAGCCCATTTGAAGCCTATTTGTGACAAAAAGCAATTTTCATTTCATTTCATTTTCTCATTTCATACCCACCCTCCTGTGTGACTCAGAGATGTGGACTATATACGGCAGGCACATCATTTTATGATCACGTCACAGATGGTCAAATTTGAGTGCTGGATGCAGGAAATAGGAAATTTGGATGTTGAATCCTCAGTTTAATAAATAGTTTCTTGGTTTCAGGTTGAATCCTGACTGGTGGAGGTGGAGGAAAACAGGAAGGGGCGTTTGTTCCCAGTAACCGGAAATGTGGGACACAGTGACCTCATATATCATTGAATTATCTGATGGGGGGGGGTCAATCTGTGAGTTGCTCCCCCCACCGTGAGAAAATTCTGGCCGATTAAGTTGATGAGTCACCGTGAACAATAGGCACTGTTCACTCTAACTCACTCTGTATGGACATTGTGGGCAATTCCCTTTGTCAGAGCAGAGCAGCAGGAGTAGGCCATTCAGCCCCTCCAGCCCTCTGCATTATTCAACTGGGCCATGGCTGAGTGTTGACCTCAGCACCATTTTCCTTCACTATTCCCATAACCCTCAATATCATTGGCAGTTAGAAATCCATCGATCAGTATGTCCTGCACTAGATTATGTGCTCGAGTCTGTGAAGTTGGATAATGTAACTTGTCCTTACTCATTACAGTGAGCTGGGTTCCACTCCAATCGATATCTCCCCTCACTTCACAATAGTAGACGGCAGCGTCACTGGGCTGAATGTTGCTGATTGTCAGAATGAAGCTGTTATTGGACGTGTCTCGAGAAGGCTGGAAACGCTGGGAGAAGCCAGGACCCCATCGTGTGTTGTTCATTATCTCATGTGTTAAAATCCATTCGATGTAACCTGGTTGTTGTCGGTACCAATGAACATCAGTGTGTGTTACAGCGGCGTTCCGCAGGATGCACTGTAACCGTGCACTCTGACCCTGTCTGATAGGTTCTGTGACAGGAGACTGGATAACCACTGGGGCAGCTGCACCTTTGGAGAAACAATATTCAGAACTTAAAAGAGTATCTGCATTTACAAAGTAGCTCTGGTAGTTAATCATAGAATCGTTGGTGCCTCAAGGCACCGAGGTCCCAGGTTCGATCCCAGCTTTGGGTCACTGTCTGTATGGAGTTTGCACATTCTCCCCATGTTTGCGTGGGTTTCACCCCACAACCCAAAGATGTGCAGCGTAGGTGGATTGGCCATGTCAAATTGGCCCTTAATTGGAAAAAATGAATGGGGTACTCAAAGTTGTTAAAATAACCACAGAATCACTGCATAGAACATAGAACATTGCAGTGCAGTACAGGCCCTTCGGCCCACGATGTTACGCCGTCCTGTGAAACCCTTCTAAAGTCCCTCTACACTATTCCCTTATCGTCCATATGCCTATCCAATGACCATTTGAATGTGTTTAGTGTTGGCGAGTCCACTACTGTTGCAGGCAGGGCATTCCACGCCCTTACTACTCTCTGAGTAAAGAATCTACCTCTGACATCTGTCCTATATCTATCTCCCCTCAATTTAAAGCTATGTCCCCTCGTGCTGGACATCACCATCCGAGGAAAAAGGCTCTCGATGTCCACCCTATCTAATCCTCTGATCATCTTGTATGCCTCAATTAAGTCACCTCTTAACCTTCTTCTCTCTAACGAAAACAGCCTCAAGTCCCTCAGCCTTTCCTCATATGATCTTCCCTCCATACCAGGCAACATTCTTGTAAATCTGCTCTGTACCCTTTCCAAAGCTTCCACGTCCTTCCTATAATGTGGCGACCAGAACTGCACACAATACTCCAAATGCGGCCGCACCAGAGTTTTCTACAACTGCAACATGACCTCATGGCTCCGAAACTCAATTGTACCATCGATGCACCATCGATTGCACGTGAGGCGAGTGATTTACCAATGTCAGGCTTTAATTAACTAGAACACAGCCTGGCGATCGTCTACAGTGGAAAGGGACGATCGTCAGGCTTCTGAGCATTTATACCTCGTTGATAGAGGCGTGGTTAACTCAGCCTCTCGGCCAATCGGTCGAGAGGCACATGACCGACCAGGGCCAATGGTAAACCGACGTTCTGGCCCAATGGCAGACGAGTATGCAGATCATATCATCACATTCACCCCTTACGGAGAAGGAAGGCGGGGGGGGGGGGGGGGGGGGGGGTGTGAACGAGACCCGTGGGAGGGGGGGAAGAACTGATGATATGAGTAGCCGTCGGGAGAATAATTTTCTCTCCGTACCCTTATCGAATTTGGGGGCTTACCACTGGCCCAGACATAACAATATTTACAAAAAGGAAAGTCCATGGGGCTGTAGAACTCTAGAGGGATTCGATCAGTCGTTTGGTGGTCCTTGACGTCCTGGCCGAGCGCCGTAGTGGAGGAGGTGTCGTCGGATCGGCTGATGGTCCTGCTGATGTCCTGGAGTCCGGGAGCGATAGACTTCGAGTAGTCTCCGTCACCTGAGCTGGCCGCGGAGACGCCATGGATGAGGGATGGGGAAGCTGAGTGGGGTGCTGGGGTGAAAAAGGGGAGGGGGGGGTCTGTGGTGGGGGGGGGCTGCACGCCGGCGGGTGCCAGGTCCTGGAGGGAGACCGTGTCCTGCCGACCGTCGGGGTGCTCCACATACGCGTACTGCGGGTTAGCGTGGAGTAACTGGACATGCTCCACTAACGGGTCGGACTTGTGCACCCGCACATGCTTCCGGAGCAAGATGGGTCCGGGGGTGACCAGCCACGTCGGGAGAGGGGATCCGGAGGACGACTTCCTGGGGAAAACAAGAAGACGTTCATGAGGTGTCTGATTAGTTGCAGTACAGAGGAGTGAGCGGATAGAGTGCAGTGCATCGGGGAGCACCTCTTGCCATCGGGAAATAGGGAGATCTCTGGACCGGAGGGCCAGTAGTGTGGTCTTCCAGATGGTACCATTCTCCCGCTCGACCTGTCCGTTACCCCGAGGGTTATAGCTGGTCGTCCTGCTAGAGGCGATGCACCTGTCAAGCAGGAATTGACGCAGCTCGTCGCTCATAAATGAGGACCCCCGGTCGCTGTGAATGTACGCGGGGTAGCCGAACAGTGAGAAGATGGAGAGGAGGGCCTTAATGACGGTCGATGTGGTCATGTCGGGACAGGGAATGGCAAAGGGGAAGCGGGAGTGTTCGTCGACAACCGCCAGGAAGTAAATGTTGCGGTTGTTAGAGGGAAGGGGCCCCTTGAAGTCAATGCTGAGACGTTCAAAGGGGCGGGATGCTTTGATCAGGTGTGCGCGCTCGGGGCGGTAGAAGTGCGGTTTGCACTCGGCGCAGATGTGGCAGTCACGGGTTACTGTCCTGACTTCCTCGATAGAGTAGGGCAGGTTGCGGGCCTTAATGAAGTGGTATAGGCGGGTCACCCCTGGATGGCAGAGGTCCGCGTGGAGGGAGCGGAGGCGGTCTATCTGCGCGCTGGCGCAGGTACCGCGGGACAGGGCATCAGGAGGCTCATTGAGCTTCCCAGGACGATACAAGATATCATAGTTGTACGTGGACAACTCGATCCGCCACCGTAAAATCTTGTCATTTTTGATCTTGCCCCTTTGTGCATTATCAAACATGAAGGCTACTGACCGTTGGTCTGTGAGGAGGGTAAACCTCCTGCCGGCCAAATAGTGCCTCCAATGTCGCACGGCTTCGACTATGGCCTGGGCTTCCTTTTCCACAGCGGGGTGGCGGAGTTCGGAAGCCTGGAGGGTTCTGGAGAAGAAGGCCACGGGTCTGCCCGCTTGGTTCAGGGTGGCCGCCAGAGCTACTTCAGATGCGTCGCTCTCGACCTGGAAGGGGAGGGCCTTGTCGATGGCACGCATCGTGGCCTTTGCGATGTCCGCTTTGATGCGGCTAAAGGCCTGACAGGCCTCCGTCGACGGCGGGAAGGTCGTGGTTTGCATGAGGGGACGGGCCTTGTCCGCGTAGTTGGGAACCCATTGGGCGTAGTATGCGAAAAACCCCAGGCAGCGTTTGAGTGATTTGGGGGTATTGGGGAGAGGGAGTTCCATCAGGGGGCGCATGCGTTCGGGATCGGGGCCTATCACTCCGTTACGCACTACGTAGCCGAGGATGGCTAGGCGGTCGGTGCTGAACACGCATTTATTCTTATTGTACGTGAGGTTAAGGAGTTTTGCGGTTTGGAGGTATTTCTGGAGGTTGGCGTCATGGTCCTGCTGGTCGTGGCCGCAGATGGTGACATTATCAAGGTACGGGAAGGTAGCCTGTAATCCGTACTTGTCGACCATTCGGTCCATCTCCCGTTGGAAGACCGAGACCCCATTCGTGACACCAAACGGAACCCTAAGGAAGTGGTAGAGGCGCCCGTCAGCCTCGAACGCGGTGTACAGTCGGTCACTCGCGCGGATGGGGAGCTGGTGGTAAGCGGACTTAAGGTCCACAGTTGAGAAGACCTTGTATCTCGCGATCTCGTTTACCATGGTAGAGATACGGGGGAGAGGATACGCGTCCAGTTGCGTAAACCAATTGATGGTTTGGCTATAATCGATGACCATCCGGTTTTTCTCCCCCGTCCGGACCACCAGCACTTGGGCTCGCCAGGGACTGTTGCTGGCCTCGATGACCCCTTCCGTCAGCAACCTCTGGACCTCGGACCTGATGAAGGATCGGTCCTGGGCGCTGTACCGTCTGCTCCGTGTGGCGACGGGTTTGCAATCGGGGGTGAGGTTAGCAAACAGGGAGGGGGGGTCTACTTTGAGGGACGCGAGGCTGCAGACAGTGAGGGGGGGTATAGGGCCGCCGAATTGAAAAGTCAAGCTCTGCAGGTTGCACTGGAAGTCCAGTCCTAGGAGTGCCGGTGCGCAAAGGTCAGGGAGGACAAGGAATTTATCATTTTTAAAAACCTTCCCTTGGACCGTGAGGTCCGCGATGCAGCACCCGGTGATGTGGACGGAGTGCGAACCTGAGGCTAAACCGATTTTGCGTGTTACGGGATGGACAGGGAGCGCGCAGCGTCTTACCGTGTCAGGGTGAATGAAGCTTTCCGTGCTCCCGGAGTCCAGCAGGCAGTCCGTCTTGTGGCCGTTGAGGTGGATCAGCGTAGTCGTTTTGGCGAGCGTGCGTGGATGAGACTGGTCGAGTTGAACGGCTGCGAGCCGTGGAGAAACTCCGTTGTCGCTGTCCGATTCCATGCTGGAGCGACCTTGCGTGGCAGATGTGGAAGCCGGTGGCCAGGATCCCCTGGTGAGGTCTGTTCCCCAAGATGGCGGCGCCCAGGACCCGCACGTGGGGTCGGCACCCCAAGATGGCGGCGACCAGGAAGCCCTCGTGGCCGCTGGAGGCGGAGCTAGCGTTGCCGGCGCTGTGAGCGGAGAGGCGCGCAGGCCGGCTCCAGGACGCCGGCTAGGTGCATCAGCTGTGGGAGGAGGTAAGGCTCGCGGGCCGGGTGCGGGGGGCAGGGGGCGGGGGGAGCCAAGTCGCGCTGCGGGCAGGCAGGGACCGGGGGGGCCCGGAGAGGCGAGCCGGTCGGGCGCCGGGGCTCGGGGGTGGGGGGAGCCGGGGTCCGGGAGCGGAAAAAGCAGGGCCGCTGCGGGCAGGCAGGGACCAGGGGGGCCCGGAGAGGCGAGCTGGTCGGGCGCCGGGGCCCGGGGGCGGGGGGGAGAAACGTGCGCGGCGGGCAGGCAGAGGCCTGGAGGTGCGCATGTCGGCCGGCGGGGCGCGAGTCGGGAGCGGCTGGAGGGGCCCTGGAGGAGAGAGGGAGGCACACAGGCCGTTTGCAGAGGCCTGGGGGAGGGGGGGAGAGTGCTGTGCAGCTTCCAGAAACGCTGCTGCCAGCGTTTTGGCCTGGCAGACCGTGGAGTAGTGGCCCTTCTTCCCGCAGCTCTTACAGAGGGCGGAGCGGGCTGGGCAGCGCGAGCGAGGGTGCTTAGCGTACCCACAAAAGTAGCAGCGGGGCCCCGCGGATTTATCGGGGCGCCCCGCGGCACAAGCCTGAGGGAGGCCGGGAGCGGTGGGTAGCTGGTGGGAAGCGTGCCAGGAGGCGGCCTGGCCAGGGTCATAGGTGCGAGCGCTTTGATCTGCGACCTCCAGGGAGGCGGAGAGAGTCAGCGTCTCCGTTAAACTGAGTTTGTCTCTTTCCAGCATCCGCTGGCGGATCACGAGAGACAGCATCCCAGCCACGTAAGCGTCTCTGACGAGTAGCTCCATGTGCTCTGTCGCGGACACCGCTTCACAGGCGCAACCTCTCCCCAGGGCACAGAGGGCCCGGGCGTATTGGTCTAGAGACTCACCGGGGACCTGCTTTCTGGTGGCCAGCAGATGTCGAGCGAATACCCTGTTGATCGGTTTGATGAATTGTCCTTTTAGCTTTTGTATAGCGTCATTATAATCTGTTTCGTCTTCGATTATTGAGTAAGCGTCAATACCCACGCTGGAGTGGAGGACGTGCAGCTTCTGTGCCCCGGTGGGGGGGGGGTGGTTGTAGATGCCAGGAACCCTTCGAGGCAAGTCAGCCAGAGTTTGAAAAGTTCTGTAGAGTTCGGAGTTTGCGGGCTGATGCGGAGGCATTCGGGCTTCATGCGGAACTCCATCTTCAAAGTTGTAGTTAATTAAATTGATGCACCATCGATTGCACGTGAGGCGAGTGATTTACCAATGTCAGGCTTTAATTAACTAGAACACAGCCTGGCAATCGTCTACAGTGGAAAGGGACGATCGTCAGGCTTCTGAGCATTTATACCTCGTTGATAGAGGCGTGGTTAACTCAGCCTCTTGGCCAATCGGTCGAGAGGCACATGACCGACCAGGGCCAATGGTAAGCCGACGTTCTGGCCCAATGGCAGACGAGTATGCAGATCATATCATCACACCCTCTATAATAAAAACTAACACACTGTACGCCTTCTTAACAACCCTCTCAACCTGGGTGGCAACTTTCATTCAGCCCATCCAGTGTGCACCGACCCTCTGAAAGAGCACCCTTCCTAGGACACTTCGCTACCGTCAAACAAAATCCTTAAATTGACAGCAATACCCATTTGAAGGCCGCATTCCACCACCAGTATCAGGAGGGGGACTCTGCATGTGGATAAAAACTAACCCACTTTGTGTTTCTAATGGTGTCCTAGGGGAGTTCCTCATTGTCAAGTAGTGGTTGATATGACATCAGGAAGAGGGTGGGGTGCCTGTGAAGAGCTACCACCATGTCCAGGTTGCTAACCCCTCTTCCCACAATCTCAACCTATGACCCCAAACCCCCCCACAATCACCTTTGACGTGAGTCCCTCAGCCTGAGTTTGTTGTGGGCCCTGGTTTGACTGGTGTTTGCAATGTGCAGCTGCCTGTCTCAGCTACCATGGTCATGTGGAAGGCCCATTGCTGACTATGTATGTGCCTGATCCTTCACAAAGGAAGCAACATGAGCCTCTCCCTGGATCTCAGGCCAGCGAGTGAGAGACACCATCACCTGTATCAAGGAGCCTGCTTTGTGTCCCAAAAAGTGTGAAAATTTCTCAGACTTCTCAGAACGGCAAGATAGAACACGTGGTGTGAAGTTTAATGAGAATCATGGAAACTGTACTTACTGGTTACACTCAGCTGTGATCCATTCCCACTGATATCTCCCCACACGGAGCAGTAATAGACGGCAGTGTCACTGGGCTGCACGTTGCTGATTGTCAGGATGAAGGTTTTATTGGACGTGTCTCGGGAAGGATGAAAACGCTCAGTGAAACCTGGACTCCGTTGTGTGTTGTTCTTTATATCATGTGTTAAAACCCTCTCCATATCTTTCCCTGGCAGCTCCCGGTTCCAGTGAACATCGGTGTGTGTCACTGCGGCGTTCCGCATGGTGCACTGTAACCGTGCAGTCTGACCCTCTGTGACACGTTCCACACTCGGGGACTGGATAAGGACTGGAGCATTCGCACCTTTAAGAGAAAAATATCAACAAGTTATTAACAGGTGCTAATGTTACAGTCTGGGCTGATTCTACGTTTCCCCAGCCGTGTGTTTCTCGGTGGGCGCGCTGTTCCCAGCCGTGTGTTTCTCGGTGGGCGCGCTGTTCCCAGCCGTGTGTTTCTCGGTGGGCGCGCTTGTTCCCAGCCGTGTGTTTCTCAGTGGGCGCGCTGTTCCCAGCCGTGTGTTTCTCGGTGGCGCGCTGTTCCCAGCCGTGTGTTCTCGGTGGCGCTGTTCCCAGCCGTGTGTTTCTCGGTGGGCGCGCTGTTCCCAGCCGTGTGTTTCTCGGTGGGCGCGCTGTTCCCAGCCGTGTGTTTCTCAGTGGGGCGCGCTGTTCCCAGCCGTGTGTTTCTCGGTGGGCGC
>NC_052146.1:309595849-309690098 GCF_902713615.1 Scyliorhinus canicula
GAGTGGTGTGTCTTGTGGGTTTCAGGAGTGTGTGTGTTGTGTGTTCCAGTGAGTGTGTGTTGTGTGTTCCAGTGAGTGTGTGTTGTGTGTTCCAGTGAGTGTGTGTTGTGTGTTCCAGTGAGTGTGTGTGTCTACATGTTTCACTGAGTGTGTGTCTGCGTGTTTCTGAGTGTGTGTGTCTGCGTGTTTCAGTGAGTGTGTGTGTCTGCGTGTTTCAGTGAGTGTGTGTGTCTGCGTGTTTTCAGTGAGTGTGTGTGTCTGCGTGTTCAGTGAGTGTATGTGTCTCATGTTTCACTGAGTGTGTGTCTGCGTGTTTCTGAGTGTGTGTGCCTGCGTGTTTTCAGTGAGTGTGTGTGTCTGAGTGTGTCAGTGAGTGTGTGTGTCTGCGTGTACAGGTCTATGTGAATGTGTGTGTCTGCGTGTTCGTGAGTGTGTGGGGTCTACATGTTTCACTGAGTGTGTGGTCTTGTTGTGTTCAGTGAGTGTGTGTGTCGTGTGTTTCAGTGAGTGTGTGTGTCTGCGTGTTTCAGTGAGAGTGTGTGTCTGCGTGTTCAGTGAGTGTGTGCGTCTGCGTGTTTCAGTGAGTGTGCGTCTGCGTGTTTCAGTGAGTGTGTGTCTGCGTGTTTCTGAGTGTGTGTGTCTGCGTGTTCAGTGAGTGTATGTTTCTATATGTTCTGTGAGTGGTGTGTGTCTACGTGTTTCAGTGAGTTTGTGTGTCTGCGTGTTTCTGAGTGTGTGTGTTTGCGGGTATGTTTCTGTATGTGAGTGTGTGTGTCTGCGTGTTTCAGCGAGTTTGTTTTTCTATGTGTTTCTGTGAGTGTCTGTTTCTGTGAGAGTGTATGTGCACCTATGTGTTTTTCTGTTAGACAATATGTGCGTGTATTTGTCAGTTGTGTGTATGTATGTGTGCGTGTGTGTATTTCTGGAAGAGTGTGTGTATGTGTTTCTGAAAGTGTGTGTGTCTGTCTGTCTTTCTGTGGGAACGTGTATGTATCTATGTGTTTTAAGAATGTGTGTGTATGTGTATTTTTGTGAGTGTGTTTTTTGTTATTTCTGTGTGCGAATGTGTTTCTGTGTGTGTGTGTTTTTATGAGTGAGTGTATCTATTTCTGAGTGTGTGTCAGTTTATGTGTTCTGTGAGAGTGTGTTTGTTTGTATATGTGTGTTTCTGTGAGTGAGAGTGTGTGTTTCTGAGTGTTTGTGTGTCTGTGAATGAGTGTGTGCGTTTCTGAGTGTTTGTGCATTTCTGAGTGTGTTTGTGTTTCTGAGTGTGTGAGTATTGAAATGAATGAAATGAAAATCGCTTATTGTCACAAGTAGGCTTCAATGAAGGCACTGTGAAAAGCCCCTAGTCGCCACATTCCGCCGCCTGTTCGGGGAGGCTGGTACGGGAATTGAACCGTACTGCTGGCCTGCCTTGGTCTGCTTTCAAAGCCAGTGACTTAGCCCAGTGTGCTAAACCAGCCCCAAGTTTCTGAGTGTTTGTGTGTGTTTCTGTGAGTGAGTGTGTCTGTGTTTCTGAGAGTGTGTGTATTTCTGAGTGTGTGTCCTGTTTCTGGGAATGAGTGTGTGTGTGTGTCTCTGAGTGTTTGTGTGTGTTTGAATGAGTGCGTCTGTGTTTCGGAGTGAATGTCTGTGTTTCTGAGTGAGTGTCTGTGTTTCTGAGTGAGTGTCTGTGTTTCTGAGTGTGTGTGTTTCTGAGTGTTTCTGCGTGTTTCTGTGAGTGAGTGTGTGTTTGTCAGAGTGTGTGTCTGTTTCTGGGAATGAGTGTGTGTGTGTGTCTCTGAGTGTTTGTGTGTGTTTGAATGAGTGCGTCTGTGTTTCGGAGTGAATGTCTGTGTTTCTGAGTGAGTGTCTGTGTTTCTGAGTGAGTGTCTGTGTTTCTGAGTGTGTGTGTTTCTGAGTGTTTCTGCGTGTTTCTGTGAGTGAGTGTGTGTATTTCAGAGTGTGTGTCTGTTTCTGGGAATGAGTGTGTGTGTGTGACTCTGAGTGTTTGTGTGTGTTTGAGTGAGTGTGTCTGTGTTTGTGAGTGTGTGTCTGTTTCTAGGAATGAGTGTGTGTGTGTTTCTGAGTGTTTGTACGGCAGTCTGTGTATTTCATAGATGTCATAGAATTTGCAGTGCAGAAGGAGGCCATTCGGTCCATCGAGTCTGCACCGGCTCTTGGAAAGAGCACCCTACCCAAGGTCAACACCTCCACCTTATCCCCATAACCCAGTAACCCCACCCAATACTAAGGGCACCTTTGGACACTAAGGGCAATTTAGCACGGCCAATCCACCTAACCTGCACATGTTTGGACTGTGGGAGGAAACCGGAGCACCCGGAGGAAACCCACGCACACACGGGGAGGATGCAGACTCCACACAGACAGTGACCCAAGCTGGAATCGAACCTGGAACCCTGGAGCTGTGAAGCAATTGTGCTATCCACAAGGCTACCCTGCTGTGAGCGTATATGATTGGATTGGATTGGATTTGTTTATTGTTACGTGTACCGAGGTACAGTGAAAAGTATTGTACTGTGAGCAGCTCAACAGCTCATTTAGTACATGGTGTTCTTGAAAATACAGAAAAATGTGTCATTTGAAACATGGAAGTCTGGCAATATCTGGTTTGAGAGGGTACAGGGAAAGATCCCACAAAAGGTTAATAGCAGCTGCAAAGAGCTGGGTTATAAAATGCAGATTCTTGCTCACAAGCAGGTTTCGCAGACACACAGGTTTCATGTGGTAAGCTAAAACAATGGCTCACACCTTCATGGAATGTAACTATCTCAGGAAGCATCTGGAAAAGCATGGATGAGAGTTTCAATTGCATTAAGTGACGAATGTTTAAAACAGGCAAGTCTTTCAAGTCATAACCAAGTTAAATTTTAGCATACAGCTAAAAGCAAAGTTTCACACCTTCATTGAAATAAACTCTCTTAGTAAACAGCTGGAAAGGATGGAAGATGCCCAGTCGAATTTGGTGTCAATTCTAAAGTGTAAAATTCTATGAACATCAAGACAATTAAAAGAAAATTGGAGACGACCTGTCTACGAAAAACATAATTTAAGTCAAAATCAAAGGCAAAGTTATGAGCTGGGGACAATTGGAAAATTAAACGATTCGAAATCACAGAAATAAAAGTTAACTATTGAAACCAAAGCATTGTTTAATCAGATCTGAGAGGAGACGATATGCCCAAAATGAATAATTAGTTGTAGTAAAATGTTTACATCAAAGATACTTTTAAACTATCAAAGTGAAACAAGCTCATTTACAATAAAGTCGTTAAAACTTAATAACTCTCAGAAAGAGAATATAAACCCAGGGAGCAGCAGCAACAAGGACAGAGGACAGAGGACAGGGCAGAGGAAACCAGCAACAGGAGAGAAGGGGAGGAGAACTCAGAGAGAGAGAGAGAGCTCGGTCATGGGAAAGACAAGGCAAGCAGCCGAGTTTAAGCAGTTATACATCTAAGGAAGACTAGAATTTAAACAAGAGCCAGAGCCAGCTCTCACAGCTCGGTACATGGGAAGGACAGGACACAGCAACTGAGTTCACCAGCGAATACAACTCAAGAAGACCAGATTTTAAGAAGATCGATTGTCAAGGTGGGCCTGAAGGTCTGTACAACCAACAAGCAGCATCCAGAAGCAAGATCTTTTTACCTTTCTGTAAAGAAAGTGTTTGCAGCTTTTAAAAGAAAGAATATAATAATAAAATAACTTAACTTAACCTGAAAAAGTGGTTATTAGCTTACTTCACTTCCTTAATAACGCAGGACCCAGGACATCAATGCTATTAAGGGGTAAGTAGGTAAAATTCTTCGGTGAAGGTATGGGTTATACCGGGGGATAACTTGAAAAGATAGTTTGACCTGAATAGCACCCACAGAAGCCTGCATCGGAGTCAGGGAGTGAGAATCCCTGTTCACCATTTAGAATATCGACCTTTTTTTGGTATAGGGGGAATTCTAAGAATAGTGGTGAGTTTTAACTTCAATGGGAAGAAAGGGGAATAAAAGAAAATACATAATAGGGCAACACAAGGTATACAATGTAACTACATAAGCACTGGCATCGGATGAAGCATACAGGGGTGTAGTGTTAATGAGGTCAGTCCATAAGAGGGTCATTCAGGAGTCTGGTAACAGCGAGGAATGTGTTGTGCACGTGTTTTCTCTGTAGTGTGTGTTCCTGTGAGGGAGTGTGGATGTGTGTTTCTGTCAGTGGGTATGTCTGTTTCTGTGAGTGGGTATGTCTGTGTATATGTATGTGTGCTTCTGTGAGTGAGTGTGTCTGTGTTTCTCAGTGCATGTGCGGCGCTATGTATTTCTGTGAGCGTATGTGCACGTGTTTTTCTCTGTAGTGTGTGTTTCTATGGATGAGTGTGTATGTGTGTTTCTGTGAGTGAGAGTGTATGTGTGTGTCTAAGTGTGTGTGAGTGTTTCTGTGAGCGTGTGTGTTTCTGTGAGAGTGTGTCCATGTTTATTTGTGTGAGTGGGCGCTTTTATGTTTTCAGATTTTCGGCGGGAGCAGTGTCCAGGGGCCTATCAGGAAGGTAAGTTTACCTTTAAAAATGTACCTTAGAGCTGCAGGAAGTCGGCCGTGGGGATTTCTGGGAGGATTTGTTAGTGCCTGCATATAAATTGGGCGGTTGCTAAACCCGAGACAATACACTTGTAGTGTCCCCCACCCTTCCACCTCCTGTAACCTAAGGGGTTGAGGGAATATCCTTTCTTTTTCTTGTTTTATCTAGAGGGGATGGCAGGGAAGGCAGTACAATGCTCCTCCTGCAGAATGTTTGAGCTGAGGGACGCCGTCAGTGTCCCTGCTGATTCCACCTGTGGGAAGTGCACCTATCTCCAGCTCCTCAGAAACCATGTTAGGGAATTGGAGCTGGAGCTGGATGAACTTCAGATCATTCGGGAGGCAGAGGTGGTCATAGACAGAAGCTTCAGGGATGTAGTTACTCCGAAGAATAAAGATAGATGGGTGACGGTGAGAGGGGCTGGGAGGAAGCAGTCAGTACAGGGATCCCCTGTGGTCGTTCCCTTAGTAACAAGTATACCGCTTTGGATACTGTTGGGGGGGGGACGACTTACCAGGGGTAAGCCATGGGGTACAGGTCTCTGGCACAGAGTCTGTCCCTGTTGCTCAGAAGGGAAGCGGGGGGGGGGGGGTGAGGAGTAGAGCATTAGTCATTGGAGACTCCATAGTTAGGGGGATAGATAGGAGATTCTGTGGGAACGAGAGAGACTCGCGGTTGGTGTGTTGCCTCCCAGGTGCCAGAGTCCGTGATGTCTCGGTCGTGTTTTCGGGATCCTTAAAGGGGAGGGGGAGCAGCCCCAAGTCGTGGTCCACATAGGCACCAACAACATAGGTAGGAAAAGGGATAAGGATGTAAGGCAGGAATTCAGGGAGTTAGGGTGGAAACTTAGATCTAGGACAAATAGAGTTATTATCTCTGGGTTGTTACCCGTGCCTGCTAGCGAGACGAGGAATAGGGAGAGAGAGCAGTTGAACACGTGGCTACAGGGATGGTGCAGGAGGGAGGGTTTCAGATTCCTGGATAATTGGGATCATTCTGGGGTAGGTGGGACCTCTACAAACGGGATGGTCTACACCTGCACCAGAAGGGTACCAATATCCTGGGTGGGAAAGTTGCTAATGCTCTTAGGGAGGGTTTAAACTAGTTCAGCAGGGGGTTGGGAACCTGAATTGTAGATCCATTATACAGGAGGTTGAGAGTAGTGAGTTCATGAGTAAGGTTTCAAAGTTGCAGGAGTGTACTGCAGGCAGGAAGGTGGTTTAAAGTGCGTCTTCTTCAATGCCAGGAGCATCCGGAATAAGGTGGGTGAACTTGCAGCATGGGTTGGTAACTGGGACTTCGATGTTGTGGCCATTTCGGAGACATGGATAGAGCAGGGACAGGAATGGTTGTTGTAGGTGCCGGGGTTTAGATATTTCAGTAAGCTCAGGGAAGGTGGTAAGAGAGGGGAGGGGTGGCATTGTTAGTCAAGGACAGTATTACGGTGGCAGAAAGTAAGTTTGATGAGGACTCGTCTACTGAGGTAGTATGGGCTGAGGTGAGAAACAGGAAAGGAGAGGTCACCCCGTTAGGGATTTTCTTTAGGCCTCCAAAAAGTTCCAGATATGTAGAGGAAAGGATTGCAAAGCTGATTCTGGATAGGAGCGAAAGTAACAGGGTAGTTGTTATGGGGGACTTTAACTTTCCAAATATTGACTGGAACACTATAGTTCGAGTACTTTAGATGGTTCTGTTTTTGTCCGATGTGTGCAGGAGTGTTTCCTGACACAGTATGTAGATAGGCCAACGAGAGGCGAGGCCATATTGGATTTGGTACTGGGTAATGAACCGGGACAGGTGTTAGATTTGGAGGTAGGTGAGCACTTTGGTGATAGTGACCATAATTCGATTACGTTTACTTTAGTGATGGAAAGGGATAGGTATATACCACAGGGCAAGAGTTATAGCTGGGGGAAAGGCAATTATGATGCGATGAGGCAAGACTTAGGATGCATGGGATGGGGAGGGAAACTGCAGGGGATGGGCACAATGGAAATGTGGAGCTTGTTCAAGGAACAGCTACTGCGTGTCCTTGATAAGTATGTACCTGTCAGGCAGGGAGGAAGTGGTCGAGCGAGGGAACCGTGGTTTACTAAAGTAGTTGAAACACTTGTCAAGAGGAAGAAGGAGGCTTATGTAAAGATGAGACGTGAAGGTGACGTGAAGGTTCAGTTTGGGCGCTCGAGAGTTACAAGTTAGCTAGGAAGGACCTAAAGAGAGAGTTAAGAAGAGCCAGGAGGGGACATGAGATGTCTTTGGCAGGTAGGATCAAGGATAACCCTAAAGCTTTCTATAGATATGTCAGGAATAAAAGAATGACCAGGGTAAGAGTAGGGCCAGTCAAGGACAGTAGTGGGAAGTTATGCGTGGAGTCCGAGGAGATAGGAGAGGTGCTAAATGAATATTTTGCGTCAGTATTCACACAGGAAAAAGACAATGGGCGCGATTCTCCGCAAATCCGGCGTGCCGTGACGGCTCGGAGCTCCGTCCCGGGACCCGATTGTCCCCCCCGGGCGGGGCTAGTATCGGGGCCGGGGGAATCACGAACTCCGTCCGCCAAGAGTCACGGCGGCTGACGCGCACGATGACGTCATCACGCAGATGCGTCAAACCCGCGCATGCGCGGGCCGTCATGCCCATCAGCCGCCCCGCGGACTGATCCTGCGGGGCGGCGGAACAACAAATAGTGCGCGGGTATCGGACCCGCTGCCCGCGATCGGTACCCACCGATCGCAGGCCCATGCCAGCCTTGGCACGGCTGTGGTGCGGCCGTGCCAATCGGTGCCATGGTTGTCCGGGACGGGCACTTTGCGCCCGTTTTCACGAACGCTGAAAGCAGCGGTGATCGCGGCCGTGAAAACGGGCGTAAACTCCGCGGTATTCGGCCCATCGGCCTGCGGAGAATCGCCGCTCGCCATAAAAAACGGCGAGCAGCGATTCGTGTCGGGGGCGGCCGGAGTGGGGGGGGGGGGGGGGGGGAATAGCGGGAGGCCATGAAAATTGTCGGTAAGGCCTTCCCGCTATTCTCCGACCTATCGTGGGCAGCGGAGAATTGCGCCCAATGTCGTCGAGGAGAATACTGAGATACAGGCTACTAGACTAGAAGGGCTTGAGGTTCATAAGGAGGAGGTGATAGCGATTCTGGAAAAGTGAAAATAGATAAGTTCCCTGGGCCGGATGGGATTTATCCTAGGATTCTCTGGGAAGCTAGGGAGGAGATTGCTGAGCCTTTGGCTTTGATCTTTAAGTCATCTTTGTCTTCAGGAATAGTGCCAGAAGACGGGAGGATTGCAAATGTTGTCCCCTTGTTCAAGAAGAGGAAAGAGACAGCCCCGGTAACTATAGACCAGTGAGCCTTACTTCAGTTGTGGGCAAAGTCTTGGAAAGTTTTATAAGAGATAGGATGTATAATCATCTGGAAAGGAATAATTTGATTAGAGATAGTCAACACGGTTTTGTGGAGGGTAGGTCATGCCTCACAAACCTTTTTGAGGTCTTTGAGAAGGTAACCAAACAGGTGGACGAGGGTAAAGCAGCTGATGTGGTGCATATGGATTTCAGTAAAGCATTTGATAAGGTTTCTCACGGTAGGCTATTGCAGAAAAGACGGAGGCATGGGATGCAGGGTGATTTAGCAGTTTGGATCAGAAATTGGCTAGCTGATAGAAGACAAAGGGTGGTGGTTGATGGGAAATCTTCAGACTGGAGTCCAGTTACTAGTGGTGTACCACAAGGATCTGTTTTGGGGCCACTGCTTTTTGTCATTTTTATAAATGACCTGGAGGAGGGCGTAGAAGGATGGGTGAGTAAATTTGCAGATGACACTAAAGTCGGTGGAGTTGTGGACAGTGCAGAAGGATGTTACAAGTTACAGAGGGACATAGATAAGCTGCAGAGCTGGACTGAGAAGTGGCAAATGGAGTTTAATGCAGGAAAGTGTGAGGTGATTCATTTTGGAAGGAATAACAGGAAGACAGAGTATTGGGCTTATGGTAAGATTCTTGGTAGTGTGGATGAGCAGAGATATCTCGGTGACAATGTACATAGATCCCTGAAAGTTGCCACCCAGGTTGAGAGGGTTGTTAAGAAGGGGTACAGTGTGTTAGCTTTTATTGGTAGAGGGATTGAGTTTCGGAGCAATGATTTCATGTTGCAGCTGTACAAAACTTTGGTGCGGCCGCATTTGGAGTATTGCGTGCAATTCTGGTCGCCGCATTATAGGAAGGATGTGGAAGCATTGGAAAGGGGGCAGAGGAGTTTTATCAGGATGTTGCCTGGTATGGAGAGAAGGTCTTATGAGGGAAGGCTGAGGGACGTGAGGCTGTTTTCGTTAGAGAGAAGAAGGCTGAGAGGTGACTTAATTGAGGCATACAAGATGATCAGAGGATTAGATAGGGTGGACAGTGAGAGCCTTTTTCCTCGGATGGTGATGTCTAACACGAGGGGACATAGCTTTAAATTGAGGGGAGATAGATATAGTACAGATGTCAGGGGTAGGTTCTTTACTCAGAGAGTAGTAAGGGCGCGGAATGCCCTGCCTGCAACAGTAATGGACTCGCCATCACTAAACGCATTCAAATGGTCATTGGATAGACATATGGATAATAAGGGAATAGTGTAGATGGGCTTTAGAGTGGTTCACAGGTCGGCGCAACATCGAGGGCTGAAGGGCCAGTACTGCACTGTAATGATTCTATGTTCTATGTTCTATGTGTGTTTGTCTGTGAGGGTGTATGTGTATGTGCGTTTCTCCTGAGTGTGTATGTGTTTCTCTGAGTGCGCGTGTGTATGAGTGTGTGTTTTTGTGAGTGTGTATCTATTTCTGTGAATGTGTCAACGTGTTTCTCTGAGTATGTCCTTGTCTGTGTGTAAATGTATGTGTGTTTCTGTCAGTGAGTGTGTGTGTTTTGAGTGTGTGTGCATGCGCTATGTATTTCTCTGAGTGTATGTGCACGTGTTCTTCTCTGTAGTGTGTGTTTCTGTGACTATGAGTGTGTGTGTGCGTATGTGTGTATTTCTGAGTGAGTATGTATGTGTGTTTCTGTGAGTGTGTGTGTTTGTCTGCGAGAGTGTGTGTGTGTTTGTGAGAGTGTGTGTGTACATGTGTTTGGCTCTGTGAGTGTATGTGTGTGTTTCTGAGTGTGTACATGTGTTTCTGTGCGTGTGTGTGTTTGTCTGTAAGAGTGTGTGTGTGTTTGTGAGAGTGTGTGTACGTGTATTTGGCTGTGTAAGTCTGTGTATGTTTCTGAGTCTGTGTCCATGTGTGTTTCTGTGAGTGTGTGTGTCTGTGAGAGTGTGTGTGTGTTTGTGAGAGTGTGTATGAGTGTTTGCCTGTGAGAGTGTGTGTGTAAGTGTGTTTTCTCTGTGAGAGTGTGTGTGTGTTTGTGAGCGTGTCTGCGTGTGTCTCTGAGCGTGTGTATGCGTGCTTGTCTGTGAGAATGTGTGTGTAAGTGTGTTTGTCTGTGAGGGTGTGTGTGTGTGTGTTTCTCTGTGAGAGTGTGTGTTTGTCAGTGTGTGTATAAGTGTGTTTGTCTGTGAGAGTGTGTTTGTCTGTAAGTATGTGTAAGTGCGTTTGACTGTGAGAGTGTGTGTATAAATGTGTTTGTCTGTCAGAATGTGTGTGTTTCTGAGTGTGCGTGAGAGAGTGTGTGTGTGTGTTTGTCTCAGTGTGTGTCCATGTGTGTATTTGTGAATGTTTGTGTCGAATGATCAACATGAAACCATTGTTGATCATTTTGAAAATCCATCTGGTTCACTTATTAGGGAAGGAAATCTGCCACCTTTACCCGGCCTGACCTACATGTGACTCCAGACCCACAGCAATCTGGTTGACTCTGAAATGGCCGAGCGAGGCACTAAGTCCCAGGGTAACTATAGACGGGGAATAAATGCTGCACCCAGCCAGTGACACCAACATCCCATGGAAGAATATATTTAAAAACATTCCAAGCAGCGTTGCTGTTTTGGGTCCATTTTGAGTGAATATTTCACCGTTTATACAGGAAGTGACAGAAATCAGCTGCTTTTCCCAAATCCATGATAAGTCTCACAGAAACATACCTTTAAGATCACAGTATATGGACAGAGTCCGAGGCTGGCTTGTCTAACAGAAAATAGAGAGGTTTTAGTAAGCGGAATCTAGTCACACGTGTACAATGAAATATTGTTTGAAATATTTTAATATCCTGAAATTAGAATTTCTTACCATGTACGTAGTGTTGGAATCTCCCAGCTGACCTCCAGAACACTGCAATAAATGGGAATCAAGCGTGTAAAATATTTATATTAGTTGAAGAATTTGCTGGCATGACTGCGCCAACTTCAGCTATTACCTCAGTAATTTACACATTTTGCTTAAACCATTCTTCAAAACATAGTCAGTGTAATGATATGCATAGTATAGGGAGTGTAAAGGGTTAACAAGATGATGTTCATGTATCTCAACACTAGATGGCACCACAGTGTAGTCATATAAATATAATGTGGCTCCTGGGATTCTGGGAGAAGGTGTTAGTGAAAGGTTGAGATTGGGTGTTCATTGTGTGAGAGAGAGATTAGACAACGTAGTTAGATATTCTAAATTTCTGTCGCAAATATTAAATACTGTTATTTTCTTAGCTATCCCTTAGAAAGGAGCGCAAATCATTTGAAGTAGTGGAAATAAACTAGCTTTGTTTGTAATACATATTTTGATGTTCTTTGTCAGCATTACGAATTTTAACCATCTTGAGAGACGCACAGGGAACATCACAGTCAGAGCAAATCAATCAAAGTTTATGTTGAAAAACACAAGTTAAAGGAAAATCCTGACCTTGATAAAACACAGTCCTGTCACTGGGAACATGTCAAAACGCAGCTGAGAAAGAAGGGTGCTCGCATCTGCAGATAAATCCCAGTCAGCAGAGAGCGTGAGGAACAGTCTGGGAGCAGATTTCACTTTCCCAGTCTGTGACCCAGACCACAACAGGAAACGTCAATCATTTCAAATGTGTCAGAACTGTGGATGTGACGGATTAGATTGGAGACCTTTGCAAACTACCCCATACAGGTGAAGAAATTCAACACATTGTGAGACATAGGGTTCGGGGACTTTTGTTTTTAATGAACCCATTTGTCAAAACCTTCACAGGTTATGTTTCCTGAAACCAAAAAGTCTCGTTACTGTAATCTCCAAACTGAATCAGGCGTTGCAGCAATCTGGGTGGGAGCAACATGTGGATGGAGTCCAGGTTCTATCAGAGTGCTTCTCAGCAAAGTTGTGAAGACTGGTTTTATGAAGTGAAATGATTGGAAATAAACACCCACATAGCAACCAATAAAATGTGGAGTTAGAAACACAGGATTGGGAAATGGGACTGCTGTTTGCCTGGCTGAAACATCCATTATTCCCAGAACTCCAGAGGGACGCCCACTCCTCTGCTTCTGTCCTCTTACGCCGCCAAATGTTAATAACTCCACCACTGGGGACTTTGCCTCAATGGATGAGGTTGAAGTCTACAATTCCCTCCCTACACCTCTCTACATCTTGACCTATCTCTCTGTTTTAAGATGCTGTGTAAAACCTACGCTTGTTGACCAAGGTCATGGTCACCGGGAGAATATCTCCTTATGTGGTGCAGTGTCAGATATTTTCTGATCAAACTCTTACTGAAGCTCTTTGTGTTGTTCACCATGTCAAAGGCGCTATATAAATGAAAGTCATTGTTTTAATTGTTTGACAGATATCACAGCAGCCTTCAGTCCTGCTTCTCCAAAGTACAGCTCCCTCCCTCCTCTCAACCCACTGAACTGCACACATTCCAATTCTCCACAGAAACACAATAAAATCATTGTGAAAATAACTGGGAAAAGTGGGGCCAGAGAGATGTCTCTTTGTGGATACAGAAATGGCAGAAAATGGATTTTTTGCAGCAAGATTGAATTTTCTGTGCCTGCGTGACCTCACAATATTGCTGGTGGACAATTTCACAGGTTAAGAGTGTCTTGGGTCCCGACCCCAGCCACACACATCCGTTGATGTCAAATAAGGCCCAGAGGAAATTTTTATTTCCTGTCTCCCAGTGTTTTTGAAACGTTGGTCGGTGTTTGATAGAATTCTAAAACCCAGCAAGTGAGACAGCTTGTGAACCTGGAGGGAAACCTGGTGAGGAGCCAGGGACATTCTGACAGGTAAGTATCAAATAGTTTGAATGTTTCAGGTGTTCTTGTTCAGTGCTGTATTACAGGGTAGATGTGTTTTTACTCAAGTGATTGAACATAGGAGTCTGATCTGCAAAGAGAAGTTCACTATTACATTGAACAACATATTATTAGTATTGCGATGCTTTAGAGTACTTTGATCATTTGGAAAAATGCTAGGCTGCATTAAAATCTGAAGAAAATGCTGTTTGTGATCTCAGGTGTCATGATATGAAGTTATTTAAATGTCCAGAGCTCTTTTGAATTGAAAAAAAAAACTTTCAAGTTTCCTTTGGATTGTCCTATTTTTTCTAAATATCCATTTTAAAGATGTGGTTCCTGAGGAAGCCCCTTATGGATACTGGAGTGTGGCTCTGGTGGCTACATATGAGAATATAGGTAGAGATATGGGGATATAAATGACATGGACGGGGCAGGTAGGGTGTGGAAGATGACGAGGGGGGCGATGGGGTCAGGATAAGATGGTATAAAATCATTCTTGGAGAGCTGGCCTGAGATCCCAGTGAACTGACACTGGCTTTCTAACCAGCCTGAGATCCCAGTGAACTGACACTGGCTTTCTAACCAGCCTGAGATCCCAGTGAACTGACACTGGCTTTCTAACCAGCCTGAGATCCCAGTGAACTGACACTGGCTTTCTAACCAGCCTGAGATCCCAGTGAACTGACACTGGCTTTCTAACCAGCCTGAGATCCCAGTGAACTGACACTGGCTTTCTAACCAGCCTGAGATCCCAGTGAACTGACACTGGCTTTCTAACCAGCCTGAGATCCCAGTGAACTGACACTGGCTTTCTAACCAGCCTGAGATCCCAGTGAACTGACACTGGCTTTCTAACCAGCCTGAGATCCCAGTGAACTGACACTGGCTTTCTAACCAGCCTGAGATCCCAGTGAACTGACACTGGCTTTCTAACCAGCCTGAGATCCCAGTGAACTGACACTGGCTTTCTAACCAGCCTGAGATCCCAGTGAACTGACACTGGCTTTCTAACCAGCCTGAGATCCCAGTGAACTGACACTGGCTTTCTAACCAGCCTGAGATCCCAGTGAACTGACACTGGCTTTCTAACCAGCTGGCATCAGCAGCTGCCCTGGGTCTCAGCAAACCTGGACCTCACCAACAGCACCTCCACAAGGTGAAATTCTGCTTCTCTGGGCAGAGGTGAGGGGCTCAGGTATCCAAAGGCAGGAATTGGCCTGGATCACGTTGCCCATCCCAACACGGAAACCCAGTCGATGGTGTCAGAAAACTCAAACCCACCCTCAGATCCTTCACATGAAAGAAAGTAACATCCTCAAAAGTCAACTGAACTCACCTGAGTGGGTCCAACATTCTCATAAACTGCAGCCGTGTTCTGACCATCAGCTGCTCCCGGGGCTGCTGGGAAATAAATTATAAAATCGCACCGACATCAGCCACAATATTCATCACATTTATCAGCTGGCAACAACATTTCTGTCCTTACCAATTTCTCTCCTTTTATAATGGGGTGAGGGACTCACTGACATAGTGATGAGTCATTGCTGAGGCCCAGCTTATTCTCTGGTGATAAGGTTTCAAATTGCACCATGACTTCTGGTGGGACTTAAATTGAAGTTTTCAATTAAAACATACTTTGGAATGTAAAGCTAGTCTCCTCAATGGCAGCCTTGAAACCACCTGTGACTGTTGTAAAATCCATCTGATTCTCTGATGTCCTTTAGGGAAGGAAGTCTGCCGTCCTTACCTGGTCTGGCCGACATCTGACTGCAGTGTGGTGAATGTAGGAATTTCAGACATGTTATATTGTGGGTTTTTGGTGAAATAAGGGTTCAAATCCGAAGTTAGTGTGTGTGACTGCTGCAGTCATGTTTTTTTAAAATCCTGGTTTTGGAGCAATGGGTGCAATTAAAGCATTGTAAAAAGCTTGGGCTAATGGAGTTTTGTTTGGATTAGGGGGATTCCCTGTGGAGTTAATTAGATTTTATACTGGTAAAATAATGTCATTTCTGGGAGGAGCCAAGATATCACGCATTTTGCAGAACAGCAGAGTTTAGTTGAGTTTTGGATGGAGATGTGAGCAGGTGCCAAGCATCTCAGTTCAGTTTAAAGATTTATGTCTGTGGCTAGATGAGCAGTTTCTTTCCAAGCAGTTCAGAAGAGTGTAATCAGAAGGTGAGCTGAAACAAGCTGAAATAGCTTCTGAAGAAATACAGCCAGACTTTCTGCATGGTTCTGACAGGGTTCAGATCTTTTCTGCAAAGGATCTCTCTTCTTCAAATAACGTCTCTGTAAAGCAGGTATTCCCGAGGGCTAACTGTATTTAACAGTGGATTGAGAGCTGAGATGGGATTTTTAATTGTTTGAGTGGGAACAAAGTTAGCAGTTGAGGATTACTGTAGTCACTCTATTGATTAGCATTGTTTAAGGGGTGATTGAAAGCTATTTCCTGGTGTGATGTAAAAGTTAATTTAGTACTGTTAGTAATAAAGTTTGTTTAATATACCATATCCCTATTTTTCCCCAAATCACCCCTGGTGTGAGGTGTCATTTCCTCACAATTTTACCAAATTAAGATAAAATATTGGTGTTTCTGTCCGTATCTCATCCACTGTTTTTGTCTGGTCCGGGATTGTAACACCAGATCCTCAGCAATGGGGTTGACTGTTAAATGCTCGCAAGGGAAATTAGGGATTGGCAATGAATGCTGCTCTTGCCAACAATGCCCACATCCCATAAACAAACAAACAAAACTATCCACAATAATCAAGAGAAACGGAATTATTCTGTCAAACTTACGGGATTGTTTTTTCCGAAACAGTGTGAATCCAGTGAGTAAACTAATTCCAGTAAATCCCGAAAGAGCTCCCAGAATGATCCAGACAAGCTCCATCTTCCCAGCGGCATCCATGTCTGTGAAAGGAAATCACATGTTTACGGTTAAAGGACGGGATTCGATTCTCGTCAGTCGGTGACATTTGAAATGGTAAAGTAGAGAAATGAAAGCAGGTGGAATTCAGACCGAGCAGATATTTGTATCTGCTGGGCACCTGGAATAACAATGTGAGTTCAAAAACAGATCAATTTGATTTATTGATAATGTGGCAGGCCAATCTTATATCACACACTGACCATTCTGGCCATTCTGGCTGTCTTGGCAACAGTGCAGCAAAGTTCCACAGATAGAAAGAAAACCACCAACAGTTACCCAGTGGGTTCTGTTCTGTATCCTCCTCCGTCCACACCAACATTACACTGTAGGGGAATGACTTTTGGATAGGTGGTGTGCATTGTGTGACCGACATCACTAATGTGACCAGGCGATCCGTGTAAACAAGATGAAGTTTGTTTCTAAACACGGAGGAGTTGAAATGAGGAAACGCAGAGCAATGGGGACTGAGATGAAGATAAAGTTCTCTATATTGGAAGAGGAAATGTCAATGACACATCAGTTAGGAAGATGGAGTTTGTCTAAAAGATTGTGATTGCAAAATTAACAAGGAAGAATGTAGAGATTTTAGATTAATGGAACACCCTCCAAAGAGAATTAACCCATTCAAAAAAGTGACTGAAATGTGAGTGGGATTGGGACGAAAGTTCAGAGTAATTGCGTTGATTCAGGTCATTGCCAATGTTGGGTGCGATAGGCAGCGTGCCAGGCTGAAAGGGAGCTGATGTGATAGGTTTTGTGGTTAGTTTCATTTCCTCGAGTTACTGACTGGGGTGAACTCTCCTCCTCTTCCTTAAGCTACTGTCATGGGGCCTCCTGCATCTCCCAGAGAGAGCGGACAGGGACTTGGTTTAAAGTCTCGTCTGAACATCCTCTGATAGAATTGTTCCGAATTATCAATCATTTTGGTGAAGCAAATTGAGACAAACTATTCTGAATTGTGATATTCATTCTTCAACACAACAAAGAAAAGATTATCGGGCCTTTATCACATTATTATTTAGGGAGCTTGCTGTGCACAAATTGGTCAATACATTTGCTACATTTAAATAAGCCCCAAGCTTTACAAAGGGTTTAATTGGTTGTAAAGCACATTGGGACAACTGGTCAGTTGTGCGGGTTAGGTGGATTGGCCATGATAAATTGCCCTAAGTGTTCAAAACACACACTTAGTGTTGGGTGGGGTTACTGGGTTATGGGGATGGGGTGGAGGTGTTGACCTCGGTTAGGGTGCTCTTTCCAAGAGCCAGTGCAGACTCGATGGGCTGAATGGCCTCCTACTGCACTGTAAATTCTATGAAAAGGGGGAGCGGTGGGAGTGTGGGCTGGGGGGGGGGGGGGCGTGAGATACCTTACTGGTTGGGGGGAGGGGGAGTGTAAAATTCTTGCTTATAAAAATGTGGATCTTTCTTTGTAATTTCATTCCAATGGAAAGAGCCCGGTTCTCTGGTATCATGCTTTACCAAAAGTCTCAGCAGTAAGCAGACCGGTGGCGATTTTGGAGTTTTTAAATTTAATCCTCAAAGATTTATTGAGAAGAAAAGAAAATTTAAACATACACAATTACAATTACATAGTTAAAATTGATTTCACAATATGTTGCCCCAAAAGACTCCCTAATTGATCACACTCATAAATAAAATTCTTCCAGGCAACACTCCATAATATATGTTTAAACATCAATGCAGTTAATATTAACCAAGGCATAACTGCTGTAACTTTACTAAAAGTACCCCACATGATCTCTCAAACCACGTTTCACTCAAATGTGGAAATCCAAGAACTTCAGACACTGCTTTTCACAGTCCAATACATTTCCAGACTGACTGGATGGTTGATTCAAACATCACCTACTCCCAGCCCAGAGCTGTTTCCAAGGGATCTTCCCCCAACAGCCAATCCCCAACCAGTTCAACAGCTCTCCTCACATATCCCTTTCCCTTTCATCTTCAATTCCAGTCTTTTCAGCATTCCTTTGAACGTAACTTTTGCAAAATGTCAAAATCTTTCCTGTCTTTACCATTGCCCCAACACCAGCTTCAGTGAGCCAGTGCAGCCTCCTTGAGCCTGAGGAAGAGAATGTTTGAAGTTTTTGAAGAGAGTCTTTAAAGCCAGCACCAAGCCCATGGTCTACGCCGCAGCAGTGATACGCAGTGATAGGGGCTGGTTTAGCACAGGGCTAAATAGCTGGCTTGTAAAGCAGACACGCAGACAAGAAGCGTGGGTTCAATTCCCGTACCAGCCTCCCTGAACAGGCGCTGGAATGTGGCGACTAGGGGCTTTTCACAGCCCATTTGAAGCCTATTTGTGACAAAAAGCAATTTTCATTTCATTTCATTTTCTCATTTCATACCCACCCTCCTGTGTGACTCAGAGATGTGGACTATATACGGCAGGCACATCATTTTATGATCACGTCACAGATGGTCAAATTTGAGTGCTGGATGCAGGAAATAGGAAATTTGGATGTTGAATCCTCAGTTTAATAAATAGTTTCTTGGTTTCAGGTTGAATCCTGACTGGTGGAGGTGGAGGAAAACAGGAAGGGGCGTTTGTTCCCAGTAACCGGAAATGTGGGACACAGTGACCTCATATATCATTGAATTATCTGATGGGGGGGGGGGTCAATCTGTGAGTTGCTCCCCCCACCGTGAGAAAATTCTGGCCGATTAAGTTGATGAGTCACCGTGAACAATAGGCACTGTTCACTCTAACTCACTCTGTATGGACATTGTGGGCAATTCCCTTTGTCAGAGCAGAGCAGCAGGAGTAGGCCATTCAGCCCCTCCAGCCCTCTGCATTATTCAACTGGGCCATGGCTGAGTGTTGACCTCAGCACCATTTTCCTTCACTATCCCCATAACCCTCAATATCATTGGCAGTTAGAAATCCATCGATCAGTATGTCCTGCACTAGATTATGTGCTCGAGTCTGTGAAGTTGGATAATGTAACTTGTCCTTACTCATTACAGTGAGCTGGGTTCCACTCCAATCGATATCTCCCCTCACTTCACAATAGTAGACGGCAGTGTCACTGGGCTGAATGTTGCTGATTGTCAGAATGAAGCTGTTATTGGACGTGTCTCGAGAAGGCTGGAAACGCTGGGAGAAGCCAGGACTCCATCGTGTGTTGTTCATTATCTCATGTGTTAAAATCCATTCGATGTAACCTGGTTGTTGTCGGTACCAATGAACATCAGTGTGTGTTACAGCGGCGTTCTGCAGGATGCACTGTAACCGTGCACTCTGACCCTGTCTGATAGGTTCTGTGACAGGAGACTGGATAACCACTGGGGCAGCTGCACCTTTGGAGAAACAATATTCAGAACTTAAAAGAGTATCTGCATTTACAAAGTAGCTCTGGTAGTTAATCATAGAATCGTTGGTGCCTCACGGCACCGAGGTCCCAGGTTCGATCCCAGCTTTGGGTCACTGTCTGTATGGAGTTTGCACATTCTCCCCATGTTTGCGTGGGTTTCACCCCCACAACCCAAAGATGTGCAGCGTAGGTGGATTGGCCATGTCAAATTGGCCCTTAATTGGAAAAAATGAATGGGGTACTCAAAATTGTTAAAAAAACCACAGAATCACTGCATAGAACATAGAACATTGCAGTGCAGTACAGGCCCTTCGGCCCACGATGTTACGCCGTCCTGTGAAACCCTTCTAAAGTCCCTCTACACTATTCCCTTATCGTCCATATGCCTATCCAATGACCATTTGAATGTGTTTAGTGTTGGCGAGTCCACTACTGTTGCAGGCAGGGCATTCCACGCCCTTACTACTCTCTGAGTAAAGAATCTACCTCTGACATCTGTCCTATATCTATCTCCCCTCAATTTAAAGCTATGTCCCCTCGTGCTGGACATCACCATCCGAGGAAAAAGGCTCTCGATGTCCACCCTATCTAATCCTCTGATCATCTTGTATGCCTCAATTAAGTCACCTCTTAACCTTCTTCTCTCTAACGAAAACAGCCTCAAGTCCCTCAGCCTTTCCTCATATGATCTTCCCTCCATACCAGGCAACATTCTTGTAAATCTGCTCTGTACCCTTTCCAAAGCTTCCACGTCCTTCCTATAATGTGGCGACCAGAACTGCACACAATACTCCAAATGCGGCCGCACCAGAGTTTTCTACAACTGCAACATGACCTCATGGCTCCGAAACTCAATCCCTCTACCAATAAAAACTAACACACTGTACGCCTTCTTAACAACCCTCTCAACCTGGGTGGCAACTTTCATTCAGCCCATCCAGTGTGCACCGACCCTCTGAAAGAGCACCCTTCCTAGGACACTTCGCTACCGTCAAACAAAATCCTTAAATTGGCAGCAATACCCATTTGAAGGCCGCATTCCACCACCAGTATCAGGAGGGGGACTCTGCATGTGGATAAAAACTAACCCACTTTGTGTTTCTAATGGTGTCCTGGGGGAGTTCCTCATTGTCAAGTAGTGGTTGCCATGACATCAGGAAGAGGGTGGGGTGCCTGTGAAGAGCTACCACCATGTCCAGGTTGCTAACCCCTCTTCCCACAATCTCAACCTATGACCCCAAACCCCCCCACAATCACCTTTGACGTGAGTCCCTCAGCCTGAGTTTGTTGTGGGCCCTGGTTTGACTGGTGTTTGCAATGTGCAGCTGCCTGTCTCAGCCACCATGGTCATGTGGAAGGCCCATTGCTGACTATGTATGTGCCTGATCCTTCACAAAGGAAGCAACACGAGCCTCTCCCTGGATCTCAGGCCAGCGAGTGAGAGACACCATCACCTGTATCAAGGAGCCTGCTTTGTGTCCCAAAAAGTGTTAAAATTTCTCAGACTTCTCAGAACGACAAGATAGAACACGTGGTGTGAAGTTTAATGAGAATCATGGAAACTGTACTTACTGGTTACATTCAGCTGTGATCCATTCCCACTGATATCTCCCCACACGGAGCAGTAATAGACGGCAGTGTCACTGGGCTGCACGTTGCTGATTGTCAGGATGAAGGTTTTATTGGCCGTGTCTCGGGAAGGATGGAAACGCTCAGTGAAACCTGGACTCCGTTGTGTGTTGTTCTTTATATCATGTGTTAAAACCCTCTCCATATCTTTCCCTGGCAGCTCCCGGTCCCAGTGAACATCGGTGTGTGTCACTGCGGCGTTCCGCATGGTGCACTGTAACCGTGCAGTCTGACCCTCTGTGACACGTTCCAGACTCGGGGACTGGATAAGGACTGGAGCATTCGCACCTTTAAGAGAAAAATATCAACAAGTTATTAACAGGTGCTAAGGTTACAGTCTGGGCTGATTCTCCGTTTCCCCAGCCGCGTGTTTCTCGGTGGCGCGCTGTTCCCAGCCGTGTGTTTCTCGGTGGGCGCGCTGTTCCCAGCCGCGTGTTTCTTGGTGGCGCTGTTCCCAGCCGCGTGTTTCTTGGTGGCGCTGTTCCCAGCCGTGTGTTTCTCGGTGGGCGCGCTGTTCCCAGCCGCGTGTTTCTCGGTGGGCGCGCTGTTCCCAGCCGCGTGTTTCTTGGTGGCGCTGTTCCCAGCCGTGTGTTTCTCGGTGGGCGCGCTGTTCCCAGCCGCGTGTTTCTTGGTGGCGCTGTTCCCAGCCGCGTGTTTCTCGGTGGCGCTGTTCACAGCCGCGTGTTTCTCGGTGGGCGCGCTGTTCCCAGCCGCGTGTTTCTCGGTGGCGCTGTTCCCAGCCGTGTGTTTCTCGGTGGGCGCGCTGTTCCCAGCCGCGTGTTTCTCGGTGGGCGCGCTGTTCCCAGCCGCGTGTTTCTCGGTGGGCGCGCTGTTCCCAGCCACGTGTTTCTCGGTGGCGCTGTTCCCAGCCGCGTGTTTCTCGGTGGGCGCGCTGTTCCCAGCTGTGTGTTTCCCGGTGGGCGCGCTGTTCCCAGCCACGTGTTTCTCGGTGGGCGTGCTGTTCCCAGCCGTGTGTTTCTCGGTGGGTGCGCTGTTCCCAGCCGTGTGTTTCTCGGTGGCGCTGTTCCCAGCCACGTGTTTCTCGGTGGCGCTGTTCCCAGCCGCGTGTTTCTCGGTGGGCGCGCTGTTCCCAGCCGTGTGTTTCTCGGTGGGCGCGCTGTTCCCAGCCGCGTGTTTCCCGGTGGGCGCGCTGTTCCCAGCCGTGTGTTTCCCGGTGGGCGCGCTGTTCCCAGCCGTGTGTTTCCCGGTGGGCGCGCTGTTCCCAGCCGCGTGTTTCTCGCTGACGCGCTGTTCCCAGCCGCGTGTTTCTCGCTGACGCGCTGTTCCCAGCCGTGTGTTTCTCGGTGGGCGCGCTGTTCCCAGCCGTGTGTTTCTCGGTGGGCGCGCTGTTCCCAGCCGTGTGTTTCTCGGTGGGCGCGCTGTTCCCAGCGTGTGTGTCTCGGTGGACGCGCTGTTCCCAGCCGCGTGTTTCTCGGTGGGCGCGCTGTTCCCAGCCGCGTGTTTCTCGGTGGCGCTGTTCCCAGCCGCGTGTTTCTCGCTGATGCGCTGTTCCCAGCCGCGTGTTTCTCGGTGGCCCTGTTCCCAGCCGTGTGTTTCTTGGTGGGCGCGCTGTTCCCAGCCGTGTGTTTCTCGGTGGGCGCGCTGTTCCCAGCCGTGTGTTTCTCGCTGATGCGCTGTTCCCAGCCGCGTGTTTCTCGGTGGCCCTGTTCCCAGCCGTGTGTTTCTTGGTGGGCGCGCTGTTCCCAGCCGTGTGTTTCTCGGTGGGCGCGCTGTTCCCAGCCGTGTGTTTCTCGCTGACGCGCTGTTCCCAGCCGCGTGTTTCTCGGTGGGCGCGCTGTTCCCAGCCGCGTGTTTCTCGGTGGCGCTGTTCCCAGCCGTGTGTTTCTCGGTGGGCGCGCTGTTCCCAGCCGTGTGTTTCTCGGTGGCGCTGTTCCCAGCGTGTGTGTCTCGGTGGGCGCGCTGTTCCCAGCCGCGTGTTTCTCGGTGGCGCTGTTCCCAGCCGCGTGTTTCTTGGTGGGCGCGCTGTTCCCAGCCGCGTGTTTCTCGGTGGGCGCGCTGTTCCCAGCCGCGTGTTTCTTGGTGGGCGCGCTGTTCCCAGCCGCGTGTTTCTCGGTGGGCGCTGTTCCCAGCCGTGTGTTTCTCGGTGGGCGCGCTATTCCCAGCCGCGTGTTTCTTGGTGGCGCTGTTCCCAGCCGTGTGTTTCTCGGTGGCGCTGTTCCCAGCCGTGTGTTTCTCGGTGGCGCTGTTCCCAGCCGTGTGTTTCTCGGTGGCGCTGTTCCCAGCCGTGTGTTTCTCGGTGGCGCTGTTCCCAGCCGTGTGTTTCTCGGTGGGTGCGCTGTTCCCAGCCGCGTGTTTCACGGTGGGCGCGCTGTTCCCAGCCGTGTGTTTCTCGGTGGGCGCGCTGTTCCCAGCCGTGTGTTTCTCGCTGACGCGCTGTTCCCAGCTGTGTGTTTCTCGGTGGGTGCGCTGTTCCCAGCCGCGTGTTTCTCGGTGGGCGCGCTGTTCCCAGCCGTGTGTATCTCGGTGGGCGCGCTGTTCCCAGCCGTGTGTTTCTCGGTGGCGCTGTTCCCAGCCGTGTGTATCTCGGTGGGCGCGCTGTTCCCAGCCGCGTGTTTCTCGGTGGGCGCGCTGTTCCCAGCCGTGTGTTTCTCGGTGGGTGCGCTGTTCCCAGCCGCGTGTTTCTCGGTGGGCGCGCTGTTCCCAGCCGTGTGTTTCTCGGTGGGCGCGCTGTTCCCAGCCGTGTGTTTCTCGGTGGGTGCGCTGTTCCCAGCCGCGTGTTTCTCGGTGGGTGCGCTGTTCCCAGCCGTGTGTTTCTTGGTGGGCGCGCTGTTCCCAGCCGCGTGTTTCTCGGTGGGTGCGCTGTTCCCAGCCGTGTGTTTCTTGGTGGGCGCGCTGGTCCCAGCCGTGTGTTTCTCGGTGGGCGCGCTGTTCCCAGCCGCGTGTTTCTCGGTGGGTGCGCTGTTCCCAGCCGTGTGTTTCTTGGTGGGCGCGCTGGTCCCAGCCGTGTGTTTCTCGGTGGCGCTGTTCCCAGCCGTGTGTTTCTCGGTGGGCGCGCTGGTCCCAGCCGTGTGTTTCTCGGTGGCGCTGTTCCCAGCCGTGTGTTTCTCGGTGGGCGCGCTGGTCCCAGCCGTGTGTTTCTCGGTGGCGCTGTTCCCAGCCGTGTGTTTCTCGGTGGCGCTGTTCCCAGCCGTGTGTTTCTCGGTGGCGCTGTTCCCAGCCGTGTGTTTCTCGGTGGCGCGCTGTTCCCAGCGTGTGTGTCTCGGTGGGCGCGCTGTTCCCAGCCGCGTGTTTCTCGGTGGCGCGCTGTTCCCAGCCGTGTGTTTCTCGGTGGGCGCGCTGTTCCCAGCCGTGTGTTTCTCGGTGGGCGCGCTGTTCCCAGCCGTGTGTTTCTCGGTGGGTGCGCTGTTCCCAGCCGTGTGTTTCTCGGTGGCGCTGTTCCCAGCCGTGTGTTTCTCGGTGGCGCTGTTCCCAGCCGCGTGTTTCTCGGTGGCGCGCTGTTCCCAGCCGTGTGTTTCTCGGTGGGCGCGCTGTTCCCAGCCGTGTGTTTCTCGGTGGCGCTGTTCCCAGCCGCGTGTTTCTCGGTGGCGCGCTGTTCCCAGCCGTGTGTTTCTCGGTGGGCGCGCTGTTCCCAGCCGAGTGTTTCTCGGTGGGCGCGCTGTTCCCAGCCGAGTGTTTCTCGGTGGCGCTGTTCCCAGCCGTGTGTTTTTCGGTGGGCGCGCTGTTCCCAGCCGCGTGTTTCTCGGTGGCGCGCTGTTCCCAGCCGTGTGTTTCTCGGTGGGCGCGCTGTTCCCAGCCGTGTGTTTCTCGGTGGGCGCGCTGTTCCCAGCCGCGTGTTTCTCGGTGGGTGCGCTGTTCCCAGCCGTGTGTTTCTCGGTGGCGCTGTTCCCAGCCGTGTGTTTCTCGGTGGCGCTGTTCCCAGCCGCGTGTTTCTCGGTGGCGCGCTGTTCCCAGCCGTGTGTTTCTCGGTGGGCGCGCTGTTCCCAGCCGTGTGTTTCTCGGTGGCGCTGTTCCCAGCCGCGTGTTTCTCGGTGGCGCGCTGTTCCCAGCCGTGTGTTTCTCGGTGGGCGCGCTGTTCCCAGCCGAGTGTTTCTCGGTGGGCGCGCTGTTCCCAGCCGAGTGTTTCTCGGTGGCGCTGTTCCCAGCCGTGTGTTTTTCGGTGGGCGCGCTGTTCCCAGCCGTGTGTTTCTCGGGCGCGCTGTTCCCAGCCGTGTGTTTCTCGGTGGGCGCGCTGTTCCCAGCCGCGTGTTTCTCGGTGGGCGCGCTGTTCCCAGCCGCGTGTTTCTCGGTGGGCGCGCTGTTCCCAGCCGTGTGTTTCTCGGTGGGCGCGCTGTTCCCAGCCGCGTGTTTCTCGGTGGGCGCGCTGTTCCCAGCCGCGTGTTTCTCGGTGGGCGCGCTGTTCCCAGCCGCGTGTTTCTCGGTGGGTGCGCTGTTCCCAGCCGTGTGTTTCTTGGTGGGCGCGCTGTTCCCAGCCGTGTGTTTCTCGGTGGGCGCGCTGTTCCCAGCCGTGTGTTTCTCGGTGGCGCTGTTCCCAGCCGTGTGTTTCTCGGTGGGTGCGCTGTTCCCAGCCGTGTGTTTCTCGGGTGCGCTGTTCCCAGCCGCGTGTTTCTCGCTGGCGCGCTGTTCCCAGCCGCGTGTTTCTCGCTGACGCGCTGTTCCCAGCCGCGTGTTTCTCGGTGGCGCTGTTCCCAGCCGCGTGTTTCTCGGTGGGGGCGCTGGTCCCAGCCGTGTGTTTCTTGGTGGGCGCGCTGTTCCCAGCCGCGTGTTTCTCGCTGGCGCGCTGTTCCCAGCCGCGTGTTTCTCGCTGACGCGCTGTTCCCAGCCACGTGTTTCTCGGTGGCGCTGTTCCCAGCCGCGTGTTTCTCGCTGGCGCGCTGTTCCCAGCCGCGTGTTTCTCGCTGACGCGCTGTTCCCAGCCGCGTGTTTCTCGGTGGCGCTGTTCCCAGCCGCGTGTTTCTCGGTGGGCGCGCTGTTCCCAGCCGCGTGTTTCTCGGTGGGCGCGCTGTTCCCAGCCGCGTGTTTCTCGGTGGCGCTGTTCCCAGCCGTGTGTTTCTCGGTGGCGCTGTTCCCAGCCGCGTGTTTCTCGGTGGCGCTGTTCCCAGCCGCGTGTTTCTCGGTGGCGCTGTTCCCAGCCGCGTGTTTCTCGGTGGCGCTGTTCCCAGCCGCGTGTTTCTCGGTGGCGCTGTTCCCAGCCGCGTGTTTCTCGGTGGCGCTGTTCCCAGCCGTGTGTTTCTCGGTGGGCGCGCTGTTCCCAGCCGCGTGTTTCTCGGTGGCGCTGTTCCCAGCCGCGTGTTTCTCGGTGGCGCTGTTCCCAGCCGCGTGTTTCTCGGTGGCGCTGTTCCCAGCCGTGTGTTTCTCGGGCGCGCTGTTCCCAGCCGCGTGTTTCTCGGTGGGCGCGCTGTTCCCAGCCGTGTGTTTCTCGGTGGGCGCGCTGTTCCCAGCCGTGTGTTTCTCGGTGGGCGCGCTGTTCCCAGCCGCGTGTTTCTCGGGCGCGCTGTTCCCAGCCGCGTGTTTCTCGGTGGGCGCTGTTCCCAGCCGCGTGTTTCTCGGTGGCGCTGTTCCCAGCCGCGTGTTTCTCGGTGGCGCTGTTCCCAGCCGCGTGTTTCTCGGTGGCGCTGTTCCCAGCCGTGTGTTTCTCGGTGGCGCTGTTCCCAGCCGCGTGTTTCTCGGTGGCGCTGTTCCCAGCCGTGTGTTTCTCGGGCGCGCTGTTCCCAGCCGCGTGTTTCTCGGTGGGCGTGCTGTTCCCAGCCGTGTGTTTCTCGGTGACGCGCTGTTCCCAGCCGCGTGTTTCTCGGTGGCGCTGTTCCCAGCCGCGTGTTTCTCGGTGGCGCTGTTCCCAGCCGCGTGTTTCTCGGTGGCGCTGTTCCCAGCCGTGTGTTTCTCGGTGGGCGCGCTATTCCCAGCCGCGTGTTTCTCGGTGGCGCTGTTCCCAGCCGCGTGGTGGCGCTGCCGGCGGGAATCACAACGGCCAGAGAATTCCAGCCTTTATTTCTGCTTTTTGTAGAACTGCCACCCTCCGAGCTGAGACTCCGGGCTCCTCGATCACAGGGTCAGACCCATTATTGACCTGTCAATCCCTTCATGGTGACAGAATCCAATGGAGCTTCCCAACAGAAATGATGTGGGGGTGTGGCTGCTTGTCCAGCCACCCACTGAGTTCCCATCACCTCCACTAGATTCCAGCCATTGTCCTGGCCGTACAGGACTGAAGCCGGAGTTACTGTGTTCCTCACTCACATTCACAGTGTGGGGGAACTATTCTGTGACCCTTGCCCTATTAGCTGAAGGAGTTGCTCAATTCAAGAACAAACCTTTGTTTCTTCAGTCCACATTCCAGCAATTCTCATTGATAATTGGAAAGTGAGCATTGACCTGCTCAATAGTTTCATAAATAATTGTCTGCTTGGATTCTCTTGGGATTCTGCGCTCCCGGCCGCTGAGATCGGGAATCCCGCTGGGATCGTCGCCGGGCGACAGACCTGTTCCCATTCTTTACTCCCCCCCCCCCCCCCACCCGCCGGCCAGACTGTGCTACCCACCCCCCACCCACCCGCCGGCCAGACTGTGCTACCTACCCCCCACCCCACCCCCCCCGACACCGCCAGCCGGACTGTGCTACCCCCCCCCCCCCCCCCACCCCCACCACCCCCTGCAACCTGAAACCTTCTTCCTCACTAATAACCACCCGGTCAATCTTTGTGTCTTTCACAAACTTACTGATCCTCTCCCCACATTCTCATCTGTATCAAACTTCAGCAACATCTCTCTCTTTTCATCAAGGTTCAAGTTCTGTATGACCAAGTCACTGATTTAAAACTCAGTCTTTGTGTAATAACATTATTTGGAATAAAAGCTTTGCAACATCGACATTACTCACTGGTTACATTCAGCCGGGTTCCATTCCCAAAGATTGTCCCCCAAATCCCACAGATATAGACAGCGGAGTCACCGAGCTTCACATCGCTGACTGTCAGAATGTAGCTGTTACCGGCAACATCTCTGGACGGCTGAAACCGATCAGACAGACCTCTCACCCGGTAAACACGGCCATCTACATAATGACTCAATATCGATTCCTTACTTTCTGGGTAGTACCAACCTACATCGTATTTATCCACAGTGTGATCTACATGCTCGCTCTGTAAGTCACACAGAAACTTCACTGTTTCACCCTCAGGCACTTTCACAACTTGAGGCGATTGGATAAGAACCATCCCTGTCACATGACCTGTGAACAGAAAATAACTGGAGATCAGAACTGATCAGAAAATACAAAATAGAAGCTGAAAGACAAGTTATTATAAAATCCTGTGTATATCAGGAATTAATTTTGGGCATTGTCATCAGTAACTTGCAGCCCAGTTGCTTTATCCACACCCTGACCTTCCCTGTCTCACATCACACTGTCCTGACCAATAATGTCAGCCCAGCATTTTGAGCTCAAAGTCTCACGTCTCAAGTGGGATTTGAACTGAGCCAAGATGGAAACAGTGGGGAGGATTTGAAGGATAGAATGATGGGTTGGAGGTGGGTCAGATTGATGATATGTGTGCTGGTGTTGTGTATGGCTGCCTGCAGGCCTTAGAACAGAATGTACTCTGCCAGGAGCAGTGCAGTTTCCTCTGTTAAGCGTGGTCCAAATTTTAATTATTGATATAAATGGTAAACAACAGACATCCCAGCACAGAACACTGTAGAGTTCCAATTCCCATCTTCTCTCATTCATTTGTTTATGACCTTATCAAAGTTTGTTGGAAATCTAAATATATCACATCTACAAGTTTACCTATGTCTACTCTCTTAGTTAGCTCTTCAAAGAATTCTATTCAGTGGCATGGTAACACAGTGGTTAGCACTACTGCCTCACAGCAACAGGGACCCGGGTTCAATTCTGGCCTCGGGTGACTGTGTGGAGTTTGCATCATCTCCCCGTGTTTGTTTCCTCCGGGTGCTCCAGTTTCCTCCCACAGTCCAAAGATGCACAGGTTAGATAGATTGGCCATGGAAAATTGCCCCTTAGTGTTCGGTTACGGAGCTAGGGTGGGGGCCTGACCCTGTGTCGAGTGGTCTTTCAGAGGGTCGGTCCAGACTGGATGGGCTGAATGGCCTCCTTCTGCACTGTGGGGATTCTCTGATTCTATGAATTGATTTGGTCAAGAATGACACGTCCATTTCAAGTCCATGCTGACTATTCATTCTTATATTTTTTTAAAGTCTAGATTTTTTCTATCTGCTCCTTTAGTAGTAATTCCATTATGTTTCCTACAACCTATGTGGAACCAACTTGTCTATAATTCCCAGGACATGTTATATTTCCTTTCTGAAGAGTAACAATTCTCTTAATTTTATTTTAAATTAGGTTTCTAATCACATTGTTGGATGTCATTTCCTGTCTGATTTCACTCTCTTTCCTGGCTTCTTGTGGTTTAGAATCAAGGATCCTATCAGAAGCTGAGAAAGATAAACCCAAAGGTCTGTGAAAATTGATAAAATAATAATCTCCCATTGGGCACGATGGGTAAACTCATCTACTGACCCAACGATCGTCCAACAATCAAACTGGATCTCGAGAATTTCTGACCCCTTTAAGTTCCCAACTGCAGCCTGCGGCAACGTTACTGGGTCAGGATCCTCAACGCAAGGGGCAGGGTTCTGACCCACTGGTGGGCAGAACATTCCAAGGATGGCTTTCTGAGATTGTCAACACTGCTGAGGCACCGAGTGGGACCTCTTCACATCCCACTCAACATCACCACAGGATTCCCATTGGGAAGCTCGGATCACTCACACTAATTAAATCAGTAAACATGCTCACAAAATTCCTGACTGAAGCATTGAGGCAGCAAAAAGCCTGGAGTTCTGTCAGAGTCACTCCAACCTTCAGCATCTGTACATTAAACATCCTCCTCAGTGTGCTGACCCCCTCAGCAATTCCTACACCTCCCATTCCCATTCACACAGCCAGCAGTAAATAGGTGCCTAAAAATACACATCACCCGCCAATAACCAGAAAATCAATTAAAAAACATAACAATGTGAAAGCAGCCCCAGGTTACTTACCCACCGCCATAGAGAGGGTGAGAGTCAGGGCTGATAGAGCTGGGCAAAACATTCCAAAGTCCTTTTGCAAATGTACAATTCTTGTTCCTTTCACACACTCTTCTATCAGATGTTGCTGTGAAGGATTCCAGGAAGTCTCAATATTACTTCCTTGTTTTATTTATAGAGAAGTGGCAGCACGTTCGCATAGTGGTTAGCACTGCTGCCTCACAGTGCCAGGGACACGGGTTAACAATTTTGGGGGAAAGGCTACAAGGGGGTGACTGTTCCTCTGAGACGGATCAGGCTCTTCACGGACATTAAAGGGGTCTGAAGGATTTTCGGATGATAATTCAGGAGCAGTTTAGGAAAGGTGGATTCGAGGTAGAAATCCGCTGGCAAATTAATTCCCTCCATTTAACATTCCAGAACAGAAAATAATCCAGAGAAAATCATCCCGCAGATCAGGAGAAATGGGAATAAAAGAATTAACGAGGTTTTATTCATTTTTAAACTAGATTTGGAGGACCCAACTATTTTTTTCCAATTAAGGAGCAATTTGGAATAGACAATCCACCTTCCCTGCACATCTTTGAGTTGTGGGAATGAAACCCACGCAGACATAGGGAGAATGAGCAAACTCCACATAGACAGTGACCCGGGGCCGGGATCGAACCCAGGTCCCTAGGCTGCAGTGCTAACCACTGCGCCGCCGTGCCACCCAACCATGTTTTGAACATGAAGAGTGAGACAATTGTGTCTGTGGATTGCCGCCCGCTAGAGTTTCAGAGTGGGATCGCTGGGCTGGGGGCTCAGTGTTAGAGTTTCAGAGTGGGATCGCTGGGCTGGGGGCTCAGTGTTAGAGTTTCAGAGTGGGATCGCTGAGCTGGTAGCTCAGTGTTAGAGTTTCAGAGTGGGATCGCTGAGCTGGGGGCTCAGTGTTAGAGTTTCAGAGTGGGATCGCTGGGCTGGGGGCTCAGTGTTAGAGTTTCAGAGTGGGATCGCTGGGCTGGGGGCTCAGTGTTAGAGTTTCAGAGTGGGATCGCTGAGCTCGGGGCTCAGTGTTAGAGTTTCAGAGTGGGATCGCTGAGCTGGGGGCTCAGTGTTAGAGTTTCAGAGTGGGATCGCTGGGCTGGGGGCTCAGTGTTAGAGTTTCAGAGTGGGATCGCTGAGCTCGGGGCTCAGTGTTAGAGTTTCAGAGTGGGATCGCTGAGCTGGGGGCTCAGTGTTAGAGTTTCAGAGTGGGATCGCTGAGCTAGGGGCTCAGTGTTAGAGTTTCAGAGTGGGATCGCTGGGCTGGGGGCTCAGTGTTAGAGTTTCAGAGTGCGATCGCTGGGCTGGGAGCTCAGTGTTAGAGTTTCAGAGTGGGATCGCTGGGCTGGGGGCTCAGTGTTAGAGTTTCAGAGTGGGATCGCTGGGCTGGGGGCTCAGTGTTAGAGTTTCAGAGTGGGATCGCTGAGCTGGGGGCACAGTGTTAGAGTTTCAGAGTGGGATCGCTGAGCTGGGGGCTCAGTGTTAGAGTTTCAGAGTGGGATCGCTGAGCTGGGGGCTCAGTGTTAGAGTTTCAGAGTGGGATCGCAGGGCTGGGGGCTCAGTGTTAGAGTTTCAGAGTGGGATCGCTGGGCTGGGGGCTCAGTGTTAGAGTTTCAGAGTGGGATCGCTGAGCTGGGGGCTCAGTGTTAGAGTTTCAGAGTGGGATCGCTGGGCTGGGGGCTCAGTGTTAGAGTTTCAGAGTGGGATCGCTGGGCTGGGGGCTCAGTGATAGAGTTTCAGAGTGGGATCGCTGAGCTGGGGGCTCAGTGTTGTCTCTGATGCTGTATTTTCCCATTGAACCATGACAACCCCAAACTATCCCAATTCCTAAACAGGAATATCTGCCTAAAAATACACATCACCCGCCAATAACCAGAAAATCAATTAAAAAACATAACAATGTGAAAGCAGCCCCAGGTTACTTACCCACCGCCATAGAGAGGGTGAGAGTCAGGGCTGAGAGAGCTGGGCAAAACATTCCAAAGTTCTTTTGCAAATGTACAATTCTTGTTCCTTTCACACACTCTTCTATCAGATGTTGCTGTGAAGGATTCCAGGAAGTCTCAATATTACTTCCTTGTTTTATTTATAGAGAAGTGGCAGCACGGTGGCATAGTGGTTAGCACTGCTGCCTCACAGTGCCAGGGACACGGGTTAACACTGATGTCTCACAGCGCCAGGGACCCGGGTTAACACTGCTGTCTCACAGCGCCAGGGACCCGGGTTAACACTGCTGTCTCACAGTGCCAGGATCCCCGGGTTAACACTGCTGTCTCACAGCGCCAGGGACCCGGGTTAACACTGCTGTCTCACCGTGCCAGGGACCCGGGTTAACACTGCTGTCTCACAGAGCCAGGGCCCCGAGTTAACACTGCTGTCTCACAGTGTCAGAGACCCGGGTTAACACTGCTGTCTCACAGCGCCGGGGACCCGGGTGAACACTGCTGCCTCACAGTGCCAGGGACCCAGGTTAACACTGCTGTCTCACAGTGCCAGGGACCCGGGTTAACACTGCTGTCTCACATTGCCAGGGACCTGGGTAAACACTGCTGTCTCACAGTGCCAGGTACCCGGGTTAACACTGCTGCCTCACAGTGCCAGGGACCCGGGTTAACACTGCTGTCTCACAGTGCCAGGGATCCGGGTTCGCACTGCTGCCTCACAGTGCCAGGGACCCGGGTTAGCACTGCTGTCTCACAGTGCCAGGGACCCGGGTTAATACTGCTGCCTCACAGTGCCAGGGACCCAGGTTAACACTGCTGTCTCACAGTGCCAGGGATCCGGGTTCGCACTGCTGCCTCACAGTGCCAGGGACCTGTGTTGACACTGCTGCCTCACAGTGCCAGGGACCCGGGTTCGCACTGTTGCCTCACAGCGCCAGGGACCCGGGTTAACACTGCTATCTCACAGTGCCAGGGACCCGGGTTAGCACTGCTGTCTCACAGTGCCAGGGACCCGGGTTCGCACTGCTGCCTCACAGTGCCAGGGACCCGGGTGAACACTGCTGCCTCATAGTGCCAGGGACCCGGGTTAACACTGCTGTCTCACAGCACCAGGTACCCGGGTTAACACTGCTGTCTCACAGTGCCAGGGACCCGGGTTAACACTGCTGTCTCACAGCACCAGGGACCTGGGTTAACATTGCTGTCTCACAGTGCCAGGGACCAGGGTTAACACTGCTGCCTCACAGTGCCAGGGACCCGGGTGAACACTGCTGTCTCACAGTGCCAGGGACCCGGGTTAGCACTGCTGTCTCACAGTGCCAGGGACATGGGTTGGCACTGCTGTCTCACAATGCCAGGGACCCGGGTTAACACTGCTGCCTCACAGTGCCAGGGACCCGGGTTAGCACTGGTGTCTCACAGTGCCAGGGACACGGGTTAACACTGCTGTCTCACAGTGCCAGGGACCCGGGTTAGCACTGCTGTCTCACAGTGCCAGGGACCCGGGCTAACACTGCTGTCTCACAGTGCCAGGGACCCGGGTTAGCATTGCTGCCTCACAGTGCCAGGGACCCGGGTTAGCATTGCTGCCTCACAGTGCCAGGGACCCGGGTTAACACTGCTGTCTCACAGTGCCAGGGACCCGGTTAGCATTGCTGCCTCACAGTGCCAGGGACCCGGGTTAACACTGTTGTCTCACAGCACCAGGGACCTGTGTTAACACTGCTGTCTCACAGTGCCAGGGACCCGGGGTTAGCACTGCTGGCTCACAGTGCCAGGGATGTGGGTTAACACTGCTGTCTCACAGTGACAGGGATGTGGGTTATCACTGCTGCCTCACAGTGCCAGGGACCCAGGTTAAAACTGTGCGGTGGTATGATTTGCATAGCTGTCTGCCATTGGTGCAGAACACTGGCTTACCATTGGCCCTGGTTGGTCATGTGCCTCTCGACCGATTGGTTGAGACCAGTCATGTGACGGCTCGCCGATTGGCCGAGAGGCTGAGTTAACCCCGCCTCCAGAGCGAGGTGTAAATACCCAGAAAGCCCGGCGGTCGTCCATTTATTGTAGTCGACCGCAGGGCTAACTTCTAGCTTATTAAAGCCTAACTTTTGTACAGCAACTCGACTCGCGTCCGATTGATGGTTCATCACACTGCTGTCTCACAGTGTCAGAGACCCGGGTTAACAATGCTGATTCACAGTGCCAGAGACCCGGGTTAACACTGCTGTCTCACAGTGCCAGGGACCTGGGTTAACACTGCTGTCTCACAGTGCCAGAGACCCGGGTTAACACTGCTGTCTCACAGTGCCAGAGACCCGGGTTAACACTGCTGTCTGACAGTGCCAGGGACCTGGGTTAACACTGCTGTCTCACAGTGCCAGTGACCTGGGTTAACACTGCTGTCTCACAGTGCCAGTGAATTGGGTTAACACTGCTGTCTCACAGTGTCAGGGACCTGGGTTATCACTGCTGTCTCACAGTGCCAGGGACCTGGGTTAGCACTGCTGTCTCACAGTGCCATGGACCCGGGTTAACACTGCTCTCTCACAATGCCAGCGACCCAGGTTAACACTGCTGCCTCACAGTCCCAGGGTCCCGGCATAACACTGCTGACTCACAGTGCCAGGGACCCGGGTTAGCACTGCTGTCTCACAGTGCCATGGACCCGGGTTAACACTGCTGCCTCACAGTGCCAGGGACCCGGGTTAACACTGCTGTCTCACAGTGTCAGGGACCCGGGTTAACACTGCTGCCTCACAGTGCCAAGGACCCGGGTTAACACTGCTGTCTCACAGTGCCAGGGACCCGGGTTAACACTGCTAACTCACAGTGCCAGGGACCCGGGATAACACTGCTGTCTCACAGTGCCAGGGACCCGGGTTAACACTGCTGTCCCACAGTGCCGGGGACCCGGGTTAACACTGCTGTCTCACAGAGCCAGGTACCCGGTTTAGCACTGCTGTCTCACAGTGCCAGGGACCCGGGTTAGCACTGCTGTCTCACAGTGCCAGGGACCCGGGTTAACACTGCTGTCTCACAGTGCCAGGGACCCGGGTTAGCACTGCTGTCTCACAGTGCCAGGGACCCGGGTTAACACTGCTGTCTCACAGTGCCAGGGACCCGGGTTATCACTGCTGTCTCACAGTGCCAGGGACCCGGGTTAACACTGCTGTCTCACAGTGCCGGGGACCCGGGTTAGCACTGCTGTCTCACAGTGCCTGGGACCCGGTTTAGCACTGCTGTCTCACAGTGCCAGGGACCCGGGTTAGCACTGCTGTCTCACAGTGCCAGGGACCCGGGTTAACACTGCTGTCTCACAGTGCCAGGGACCCGGTTAGCACTGCTGTCTCACAGTGCCAGGGACCCGGGTTATCACTGCTGTCTCACAGTGCCAGGGACCCGGGTTAACACTGCTGTCTCTCAGTGCCAGGGACCCGGGTTAACACTGCTAACTCACAGTGCCAGGGACCCAGGCTAACACTGCTGTCTCACAGCGCCAGGGACCCGGGTTAACACTGCTGTCTCACAGTGCCAGGGACCCGGGTTAACACTGCTGTCTCAGTGCCAGGGACCCGGTTAGCACTGCTGTCTCACAGTGCCAGGGACCCGGGTTAACACTGCTGTCTCACAGTGCCATGGACCAGGGTTAGCACTGCTGTCTCACTGTGCCAGGGACCCGGGTTAACACTGCTGTCTCACAGTGCCAGGGACCCGGGTTAACACTGCTGTCTCACAGTGCCAGGGACCCGGGTTAGCACTGCTGTCTCACAGTGCCATGGACACGGGTTAACACTGCTGTCTCACAGCACCAGGGACCCGGGTTAACACTGCTGTCTCACAGTGCCAGGGACCCGGGTTAACACTGCTGTCTCACAGTGCCATGGACCCGTGTTAACACAGCTGTCTCACAGTGCCTGGGACTGCTTTCACATTGTTATGTATTTGAGTTGATTTTCTGGTTATTGGCGGGTGATGTGTATTTTTAGTCAGATATTTTTAATCAGGGGCAGCACGGTAGCATGGTGGTTAGCATAAATGCTTCACAGCTCCAGGGTCCCAGGTTCGATTCCCGGCTGGGTCACTGTCTGTGTGGAGTCTGCACGTCCTCCCCCTGTGTGCGTGGGTTTCCTCCGGGTGCTCCGGTTTCCTCCCACAGTCCAAAGATGTGCGGGTTAGGTGGATTGGCCATGCTAAATTGCCCGTAGTGTCCTAATAAAAGTAAGGTTAAGGGGGGGGGGTTGTTGGGTTACGGTTATAGGGTGGATATGTGGGTTTGAGTAGGGTGATCATTGCTCGGCACAACATTGAGGGCCGAAGGGCCTGTTCTGTGCTGTACTATTCTATGTTCTATGTTCTATATTCCTGTTTAGGAATTGAGATAGTTTGGGGTTCTCATGGTTCAATGGGAAAAAACAGCGTCAGAGGCAACACTGAGCCCCCAGCTCAGCGATCCCACTCTGAAACTCTAACACTGAGCCCCCAGCTCAGCGATCCCACTCTGAAACTCTAACACTGAGCCCCCAGCCCAGCGATCCCACTCTGAAACTCTAACACTGAGCCCCCAGCCCAGCGATCCCACTCTGAAACTCTAACACTGAGCCCCCAGCCCAGCGATCCCACTCTGAAACTCTAACACTGAGCCCCCAGCCCAGCGATCCCACTCTGAAACTCTAACACTGAGCCCCCAGCTCAGCGATCCCACTCTGAAACTCTAACACTGAGCCCCCAGCCCAGCGATCCCACTCTGAAACTCTAACACTGAGCCCCCAGCTCAGCGATCCCACTCTGAAACTCTAACACTGAGCCCCCAGCCCAGCGATCCCACTCTGAAACTCTAACACTGAGCCCCCAGCCCAGCGATCCCACTCTGAAACTCTAACACTGAGCCCCCAGCTCAGCGATCCCACTCTGAAACTCTAACACTGAGCCCCCAGCCCAGCGATCCCACTCTGAAACTCTAACACTGAGCCCCCAGCCCAGCGATCCCACTCTGAAACTCTAACACTGAGGCCCCAGCCCAGCGATCCCACACTGAAACTCTAACACTGAGCCCCCAGCTCAGCGATCCCACTCTGAAACTCTAACACTGAGCCCCCAACTCAGCGATCCCACTCTGAAACTCTAACACTGAGCCCCCAGCCCAGCGATCCCACTCTGAAACTCTAACACTGAGCCCCCAGCTCAGCGATCCCACTCTGAAACTCTAACACTGAGCCTCCAGCTCAGCGATCCCACTCTGAAACTCTTACACTGAGCCCCCTGCCCAGCGATCCCACTCTGAAACTCCAACACTGAGCATCGAGCCCAGCGATCCCACTCTGAAACTCTAACACTGAGCCCCCAGCCCAGCGATCCCACTCTGAAACTCTAACACTGAGCCCCCAGCCCAGCGATCCCACTCTGAAACTCTAACACTGAGCCCCCAGCTCAGCGATCCCACTCTGAAACTCTAACACTGAGCCCCCAGCCCTGCGATCACACTCTGAAACTCTAACACTGACTCCCCAGCCCAGCGATCCCACTCTGAAACTCTAACACTGAGCCCCCAGCCCAGCGATCCCACTCTGAAACTCTAACACTGAGCCCCCAGCCCAGCGATCCCACTCTGAAACTCTAACACTGAGCCCCCAGCTCAGCGATCCCACTCTGAAACTCTAACACTGAGCCCCCAGCCCAGCGATCCCACTCTGAAACTCTAACACTGAGCCCCCAGCCCAGCGAACCCACTCTGAAACTCTAACACTGAGCCCCCAGCTCAGCGATCCCACTCTGAAACTCTAACACTGAGCCCCCAGCCCAGCGATCCCACTCTGAAACTCTAACACTGAGCCCCCAGCCCAGCGATCCCACTCTGAAACTCTAACACTGAGCCCCCAGCCCAGCGATCCCACTCTGAAACTCTAACACTGAGCCCCGAGCTCAGCGATCCCACTCTGAAACTCTAACACTGAGCCCCCAGCCCAGCGATCCCACTCTGAAACTCTAACACTGAGCCCCCAGCCCAGCGATCCCACTCTGAAACTCTAACACTGAGCCCCCAGCTCAGCGATCCCACTCTGAAACTCTAACACTGAGCCCCCAGCTCAGCGATCCCACTCTGAAACTCTAACACTGAGCCCCCAGCCCAGCGATCCCACTCTGAAACTCTAACACTGAGCCCCCAGCTCAGCGATCCCACTCTGAAACTCTAACACTGAGCCCCCAGCCCAGCGATCCCACTCTGAAACTCTAACGGGCGGCAATCCACAGACACAATTGTCTCACTCTTCATATTCAAAACTTGGTTAAAAACACATTGTCCAGGTTCACTGACGAGGAACAGTTATTGAAACGAGTTATTGGAAGAGTGACACCACGTGTGGGATCACTCCCCACCGTGAGGTCAACAACATCAGGGTGAGGGGCAGCACGGTATCGCAGTGAGTTAGCACTGCTGCCTCACGGCGCCGAGGACCCGGCTTTGACCCCGACTCTGGATCACTCTCCGTGTGGAGTTTGTACATTCTCCTGCTGTTTGTGTGGGTTTTAAAAATATATTTGAAAAAAAATCCCCTGAATCAGTTTGGTAAACCTTCACTGCTCTCCCTCGAGAGCAAGAACATCCTTCCTCCGAAAAGGGGACCAAAACTACACACAATACTCCAGGTGTAGCCTCACCAAGGCCCTGTATAATTGCAGCAACGCATCCCTGCTCCTGGACTCGAAACCTCTCACAATGAAGGCCAACATGCCATTTGCCTGGAAATAGTGGATGCATTGGTGGGCATCTTCCGGGATTCTATAGATTCTGGAGCAGTCCCTGCAGATTGGAGGATAGCTAATGTCACTCCAATATTCAAAAAGGGAGGTACAGAGAAAGCAGGGAATTCTCGACCAGTAAGCCTAACATTGACAATGGGGAAAATTTTTAAATCTATTATCAAGGACTTTATAGTGGGACATTGAGAAAGCAGTGGCAGGATCAGTCAGAGTCAGCATGGATTTATGAAGGGGAAATCATGCTTGACAAATCTAATGGAATTCTTTGGAAATGTATGTTGTAGAGTTGACAACGGGGAGCCAGTCAATGTGGTATAGTTGGACTTTCAGAAGGCGTTCAACAAAGACCTGCATAAGCACGGTAGCATTGTGGATAGCACAATTGCTTCACAGCTCCAGGGTCCCAGGTTCGATTCCCGGCTGGGTCACTGTCTGTGTGGAGTCTGCACATCCTCCCCGTGTGTGCATGGGTTTCCTCCGGGTGCTCCGGTTTCCTCCCATAGTCCAAAGATGTGCAGGTTAGGTGGATTGGCCATGATAAATTGCCCTCAGTGTCCAAAATTTCCCTTAGTGTTGGGTGGGGTTAATGGGTTGTGGGGATAGGGTGGAGGTGTGGGCTTGGGTAGGGTGCTCTTTCCAGGAGCCGGTGCAGACTCGATGGGCCGAATGGCCTCCTTCTGCACTGTAAATTCTATAATTCTATGAAAAGAGATTATTGTGCAAGATTAAAGCGCATGGGATTGGGGGAAATGTATTGAGGTGGATAGAAAACTGGTTGGTAGAGCGGAAACAAAGAGTAGGAATTAATGGGTCTTTTTCAAATTGGCAGGCAGTAACCAGTGGGGCACCACAGGGATCGGTGCTGGGACCCCAGATATTCACAAGAGATATTATTGATTTGGATGAGGGAACAAAATGCAACATCTCAAAGTTTGTAGGTGATACCAAGTTGGGTGGGAGAGTGCACTGTGACGAGGATGCAGGGATCCTACAGCATGACCCAGAGAGGTTGGGCGAGTGGGAAAATCAATGGCAGATGCAGTATAATTTGGATACGTGTGAGGAAGCAAAAACAGGAAGACAGATTACTACCTGAATGGTTGTAAATTGGGAGAGGGGAGTGTGCAGCGGGACCTGGGTGTCCTTGTGCACCATTCGCTGAAGGTAAGCATGCAGGTACAGCAGGCGGTAAAGAAGGCTAATGGCATGTTGGCCTTCATTGTGAGAGGTTTCGAGTCCAGGAGCAGGGATGCGTTGCTGCAATTATACAGGGCCTTGGTGAGGCTACACCTGGAGTATTGTGTGTAGTTTTGGTCCCCTTTTCGGAGGAAGGATGTTCTTGCTCTCGAGGGAGTGCAGCGAAGGTTTACCAAACTGATTCAGGGGATTTTTTTGGGACATTGGAACCGGTTCTGGGGGCGGTGGGACCATTACAAACCGGATGGTCTACACCTGGGCAGGACTGGAACCAATATCCTAGGGGGTGCTTTTGCTAACACTGTTGGGGAGTTTTTAAACTAATGTGGCAGGGGGATGGGAGTCAGATTAGGAAGTTAGAGGTCAGTAAAGAAGCAGCAACTAAAGCCAGTAAGGTACGAGATAATAAACTCCATGTGAATAAGGGGAAATGTAGACAGGGAAGAGATGATGAACGCAAAGGTGGTCTGAATGGCGAATGAGGCTCCGGGAATTCTTCCACAGACCCCAAGAGGCCGACAGCGAACCCAGGGACACGACCAATGAACCGGAACAGCAGACCGCGAGATCTGCAGTGCAGCAACCGAAAAGGAAAGAGTCAAATTGGACCCCTCCGGAAGGCCGCTGCCCTAGACTCGACAGGTATGCTCAAGCCGTCAGAAGTCGTGTCAATGCCAGATTCATCACTCGCAATCACAAGGCAGCCTCAAACGTCACCCAAGCACAACGCAACGCCATCCGCACTCTCAAGACCAACCGCAACATCGTCATCAAACCAGCAGACAAAGGAGGGGCCACCGTCATACTGAACAGAACAGACTACTGCAAAGAAGTATACCGACAACTCGACAACCAGGAACACTACAGGCAGTTACCCGCAGATCCAACCAAGGAACACATCCGCCAACTCAGCAGACTGATCAAGACCTTAGATCCAGACCTTCAGAACACCCTACGTGCTCTCATCCCACGTAATCCCCGCATTGGAGATCTCTACTGCCTCCCGAAAATACACAAGGCCAACACACCAGGCCGTCCTATCGTTTCAGGCAATGGGACCCTGTGTGAGAACCTCTCTGGCCACATCGAGGGCATCTTGAAACCCATCGTACAAGGTACACCCAGCTTCTGTCGCGACACGACGGACTTCCTACAGAAACTCAGCACCCATGGACCAGTTGAACCAGGAACATTCCTCGTCACAATGGATGTCTCGGCACTCTACACCAGCATCCCCCATGACGACGGCATTGCTGCAACAGCCTCAGTCCTCAACACCGACAACTGCCAATCTCCAGACGCAATTCTGCAACTCATCCGTTTCATTCTAGACCACAACGTCTTCACCTTCGACAACAAATTCTTCATCCAGACGCACGGAACAGCCATGGGGACCAAATTTGCACCTCAATATGCCAACATCTTCATGCACAAGTTTGAACAGGACTTCCTCACCACACAGGACTTTCAACCGATGCTATACACCAGATACATCGATGACATTTTTTTCCTTTGGACCCACGGCGAGACATCACTGAAACGACTACACGATGACATCAATAAGTTCCATCCCACCATCAAACTCACCATGGACTATTCTCCAAATTCAGTTCCATTCTTGGACACACTCGTCTCCATCAAGGACGGTCACCTCAGCACCTCGCTTTACCGCAAGCCCACAGATAATCTCACGATGCTCCACTTCTCCAGCTTTCACCCGAAACACATTAAAGAAGCCATCCCCTATGGACAAGCCCTCCGTATACACAGGATCTGCTCAGACAAGGAGGAGCGCAACAGACACCTACAGATGCTGAAAGATGCCCTCGTACGAACGGGATATGGCGCTCGACTCATTGATCGACAGTTCCACCGCGCCACAGCAAAAAACCGCACCGACCTCCTCAGAAGACAAACACGGGACACCACTGACAGAGTACCCTTTGTCGTCCAGTACTTTCCTGGGGCGGAGAAACTACGACATCTTCTTCGCAGCCTCCAACACATCATCAGCGAGGATGGACATCTTGCCAAGGTCATCCCCACACCCCCACTACTGGCCTTCAAACAACCGCGCAACCTCAAACAAACCATTGTTTGCAGCAAATTACCCAGCCTTCAGAACAGCAACCACAACACCACAAAACCCTGCCAGGGTAATCTCTGCAAGACATGCCAGATCATCGACATGGACACCACCATTACACGTGGAAACACCACCCACCAGGTACGCGGCGCATACTCGTGCGACTCGACCAATGTAGTCTACCTCATACGCTGCAGGAAAGGATGTCCCGAAGCGTGGTACATTGGCGAGACCATGCAGACACTGCGACAACGAATAAACGGGCATCGTGCGACTATCAACAGGCAGGACTGTTCCCTTCCAGTTGGGGAACACTTCAGCAGTCAAGGACATTCAGCCTCTGATCTCCGGGTCAGCATTCTACAAGGAGGCCTTCAGGAGACGCGACAACGCAAAATTGCTGAGCAAAAACTTATAGCTAAGTTCCGCACGCATGAATGCGGACTCAACCGGGATCTGGGATTCATGTCGCATTACATTCGGCCCCCACCAACAAGCCTGGACTTGCAGAGGCCTACCGACTGAACTGGCTTGGGACAATTCACACCTCTTTAACCTGGAGTTACCTCTCTCTCTGCATCTTTGATGATTTGATTGCCTGCAGGTGCTCGCATTCCGGGGCATCTCTGACTGTGTCTATATAAACATTTCTGGAACAAGCCTTTCCATTCACCTGAAGAAGGAGCCGTGCTCCGAAAGCTCGTGTTTGAAACAAACCTGTTGGACTTTAACCTGGTGTTGTAAGACTTCTTACTATTTCCAGAGCCACTTCCTTAAGCACTCTGGGATGCAGATTCTCAGGCCCTGGGGATTTATCCGCCTTCAGTGCCATCAATTTCCCCAACACCATTTCTCTACTGATATTGATCTCCCTCAGTTCTTCCCTCTCCCTCAGGCTTTCATTCTCCAACATTTCTGCTGTCTAATTTGTCCTCTTTTCTCAAGACAGAACCAAAGTATGTATTCAATTGCTCAGTCATTTCTTTGTAACGATTATACATTCCCCCATTTCTGCCTGTAGGGGGCCTACATTTATCTTTACCAATCTCTTTCTCTTCATGAATTATATAAACTTCTATAGTCTGTCTTAATGTTCCCTGCAAGCTTCCTTGCAGACTGAACTTTCCCCTTTCCCCTTGTTAATCAATCCCTTGATCCTTTTTTGCTGAATTCTAAACTGCTCCCAATCCTCAGACCTATCCATCCAGCAGAGGGCAGCAGAGCGGAGCTACTGATTGGTTTTTACATATGTGCAGTGCGGTCAGCCTAATTTGAAGGTGGTTTGTGAAGGGGCTGTTGTCAAGTGACAATTTAACCTGAAACACTTCCTCAGTGTTTCCCGCCCTACCCCCTCCTCTAACCAAAAAAAAAACCAACCGTGGTTGTCGGGAAGGTAAGTTTATCTCTTCAAAAACTTACTTTGTAGGGTGACATCACAGCAAAGCAGTGACCTGATTGGCTGGCAAGGAAAGTCCCCCAATTAGCAGTTGCTGGGAGAAATTTAACTCTTCGTGTGTTGGTGAGTATTGTGATCGGTAAGTAAAATCTTTATTCCTTTCACTTATTAATTATTTGATGTTATATTTGTGATCAGTTAAGGTAAAGGGTAAAAATGGCAGGAGATCCCAGACCCGTGTTATGCTCCTCGTGCTCAACGTGGGAGTTCAGGGACGCGGCCGATGCCCCTGACTCCTTCATGTGTGGGAAGTGTGTCCAGCTGCAGCTCCTGTTAGACCGCATGACGGCTCTGGAGCTGCGGATGGACTCACTTTGGAGCATCCGCGATGCTGAGGAGGTTGTGGATAGCACGTTCAGTGAGTTGGTCACACCGCATATTAGGATTGGTGAGGGAGACAGGGAATGGGTGACCAAAAGGCAGAGAAAGAGCAGGAAGGCAGTGCAGGTGTTCCCTGCGGTCCTCTCCCTCCAAAACAGGTATACCGTTTTGGATACTGTTGGGGGAGATGACACACCAGGGGAAGGCAGTAGTAGCCAGGCTCACGGCACCGTGGCTAGCTCTGCTGCACAGAAGGGCAGGAAAAAGACTGGCAGGGCTATAGTCATAGGGGATTCAATTGTAAGTGGAGTAGACAGGCGTTTCTGTGGTCGAAAATGAGACTCCCGAATGGTATGTTGCCTCCCGGGTGCTCGGGTCAGGGATGTCTCCGATCGGCTGCAGGACATACTGAAGGGGGAGGGTGAACAGCCAGTTGTCGTGGTGCATATAGGCACCAACGATATAGGTATAAAAAGGGATGAGGTCCTACAATCAGAATTTAGGGAGTTAGGAGATAAGTTAAAAAGTAGGACCTCAAAGGTAGTAATCTCAGGATTGCTACCAGTGCCACGGGACAGTCAGAGTAGAAATTCAAGAATAGTCAGAATGAATATGTGGCTTGAGAGATGGTGCAGGAGGGAGGGGTTCAGATTTTTGGGACATTGGAACCGGTTCTGGGGGCGGTGGGACCATTACAAACCGGATGGTCTACACCTGGGCAGGACTGGAACCAATATCCTAGGGGGTGCTTTTGCTAACACTGTTGGGGAGTTTTTAAACTAATGTGGCAGGGGGATGGGAGTCAGATTAGGAAGTTAGAGGTCAGTAAAGAAGCAGCAACTAAAGCCAGTAAGGTACGAGATAATAAACTCCATGTGAATAAGGGGAAATGTAGACAGGGAAGAGATGATGAACGCAAAGGTGGTCTGAGGTGCATTTCTTTTAATGTGAGAAGTGTAGCAGGTAAGGCAGATGAACTTAGGGCTTGGATCAGTACCTGGGAATATGATGCTATTGGTATTACTGATACTTGGTTGAGGGAAGGGCAGGACTGGCAACTGAATATCCCAGGGTATAGATGCTTCAGGAGGGATAGAGAGGGAGGTAAAAGGGGTGGAGGAGTTGCATTACTCGTCAGAGATGATATTACAGCTGTGATTAAGGAGAGCACGATGGAGGATTCGAGCACTGAGGCAATATGGTGGAGCTGAGAAATAGGAAGGGTGCAGTAACATTGTTGGGACTTTACTACTGGCCTCCCAAAAGCGAGCATGAAGTAGAGGTACAAATATGCAGACAGATTATAGAAAAATGTAGGAGCAATAGGGTGGTTGTGATGGGAGATTTTAACTTCCCCAACATTGAATGGGATTCGTGTAGTGTTGGAGGCATAGATGAAGCAGAATTTGTAAGGAGCATCCAGGAGAGTTTTTTAGAGCAGTCTGTAAATAGTCCAACTCGGGAAGGGGCCATACTGAACCTGGTATTGGGGAATTATCCCGGCCAGGTGGTTGATGTTTCAGTCGGTGATTACTTTGGGAATAGCGATCACAATTCCGTAAGTTTTAGAATACTCATGGACAAGGACAGGAGGTGTCTGAAAGGAAGAGTGCTAAATTGGGGAAAGGCAGAGTATAACAAAATTCGGCAGGAGCTAGGGAATGAGGATTGGGAGCAGCTGTTTAAGGGTAAATCCACATTTGAAATGTGGAAGTTGTTTAAGGAAAGGTTGATTAGAGTGCAGGACAGACATGTTCCTGTGAAAATGAAAGATAGAAATGGCAAGATTAGGGAACCATGGATGATGGGTGAAATTGTGAGACTAGCTAAGATGAAAAAGGAAGCATACATAGGATCGAGGCAACTCAAAACTGATGAAGCTTTGGAGGAATATCGGGAAAGTAGGACGAATCTCAAACGCGCAATAAAGAGGGCTAAAAGGGGTCATGAAATATCTTTGGCTAACAATGTTAAGGAAAATCCCAAAGCATTTTATTCATATGTAAGGAGCAAGAGGGTAACTAGAGAAAGGATTGGCCCACTTAAAGACAAAAGAGGGAATTTATGCGTGGACTCAGAGGAAATGGGTGAGATTCTTAATGAGTACTTTGCATCGGTATTCACAAAGGAGAGGGACAAGACGGATGTTGAGGCCAGGGATGGATGTTTAAATATTCTCGGTCAAGTTGTCATACGGAAGGGGGAAGTTTTGGGTATTCTAAAAGACATTAAGGTGGACAAGTCCCCAGGACCGGATGGAATCTATCCCAGGTTACTGAGGAAAGCGAGGGTCGAAATAGCTGGGGCCTTAACAGATATCTTTGCAGCATCCTTGAGCACGGGTGAGGTCCCGGAGGACTGGAGAATTGCTAATGTTGTCCCTTTGTTTAAGAAGGGTAGCAGGGATAATCCAGGGAATTATCGACCTGTGAGCTTGACGTCAGTGGTAGGCAAACTGTTGGAGAAGATACTGAGGGATAGGATCTATTCACATCTGGAAGAAAATAGACTTATCAGTGATAGACAGCATGGTTTTGTGCAGGGAAGGTCATGTCTTACAAACCTAATAGAATTCTTTGGGGAAGTGACAAAGTTAATTGATGAGGGAAAGGCTGTAGATGTTGTATACATGGACTTTCGTAAGGCGTTTGATAAGGTTTCCCATGGCAGGTTGATGGAAAAAGTGAAGTCGTATGGGGTTCAGGGTATACTAGCTAGATGGATAAAGAACTGGCTGGGCAACAGGAGACACAGAGTAGTGGTGGAAGGGAGTGTCTCAAAATGGAGAACTGTGACCAGTGGTGTTCCACAGGGGTCCGTGCTTGGATCACTGTTGTTTGTGATCTACATAAATGACCTGGAGGAAGGTTTAGGTGCACCGACCCCGGCACCTGGCATCGACCTCGGCACCTGGCACCGACCCCGGCACCTGGCATCGACCCCGGCACCCGGTATCGACCCCGGCACCCGGCACCGACCCCGGCACCCGGTATCGACCCCGGCACCCGGCATCGACCCCGGCACCCGGCATCGACCCCGGCATCCGGCATCGACCCCGGCACCCGGCACCGACCCCGGCACCGACCCCGGCACCTGTCATCGAACCCCGCACCCGGCATCGACCCCGGCACCGACCCCGGCACCCGGCACCGACCCCGGCACCCGGCATCGACCCCGGCACCGACCCCGGCACCCAGCATCGACCCCGGCACCGACCCCGGCACCCGGCATCGACCCCGGCATCCGGCACCGACCCCGGCACCCGGCATCGACCCCGGCACCGACCCCGGCATCCGGCACCGACCCCGGCACCGACCCCGGCACCGACCCCGGCACCGACCCCGGCATCCGGCACCCGGCACCCGGCATCGACCCCGGCACCCGGCATCGACCCCGGCACCCGGCATCGACCCCGGCACCCGGCATCGACCCCGGCACCCGGCATCGACCCCGGCACCCGGCATCGACCCCGGCACCGACCCCGGCACCCGGCACCAACCCCGGCACCCGGCATCGACCCTGGCATCCGGCACCGACCCCGGCACCCGGCACCGACCCCGGCACCTGTCATCGAACCCCGCACCCGGCATCGACCCCGGCACCCGGCACCGACCCCGGCACCTGTCATCGAACCCCGCACCCGGCATCGACCCCGGCATCCGGCACCGACCCCGGCACCCGGCATCGACCCCGACACCGACCCCGCACCCGGCATCGACCCCGGCACCGACCCTGGCACCGACCCCGGCATCCGGCACCCGGCACCCGGCATCGACCCCGGCACCGACCCCGGCACCCGGCACCGACCCCGGCACCCGGCATCGACCCCGGCACCGACCCCGGCACCCGGCACCGACCCCGGCACCCGGCATCGACCCCGGCACCGACCCCGGCACCCGGCATCGGCCCCGGCACCGACCCCGGCACCCGGCACCGACCCCGGCACCCGGCATCGACCCTGGCATCCGGCACCGACCCCGGCACCCGGCACCGACCCCGGCACCTGTCATCGAACCCCGCACCCGGCATCGACCCCGGCACCCGCACCGACCCCGGCACCCGGCATCGACCCCCGGCACCGACCCCGGCACCGACCCCGGCATCCGGCACCCGGCACCCGGCATCGACCCCGCCAACCGGCATCGACCCCGGCACCCGGCCTCGACCCCGGCACCGACCCCGGCACCCGGCATCGACCCCGGCACCGACCCCGGCATCCGGCACCGACCCCGGCACCGACCCCGCACCCGGCATCGACCCCGGCACCGACCCCGGCACCGACCCCGGCACCGACCCCGGCATCCGGCACCCGGCACCCGGCATCGACCCCCGGCACCCGGCATCGACCCCGGCACCCGGCATCGACCCCGGCACCCGGCATCGACCCCGGCACCCGGCACCCGGCATCGACCCCGGCACCGACCCCGGCACCCGGCACCGACCCCGGCACCCGGCATCGACCCTGGCATCCGGCACCGACCCCGGCACCCGGCACCGACCCCGGCACCTGTCATCGAACCCCGCACCCGGCATCGACCCCGGCACCCGGCACCGACCCCGGCACCCGGCATCGACCCCGGCACCGACCCCGCACCCGGCATCGACCCCGGCACCGACCCCGGCACCGACCCCGGCATCCGGCACCCGGCATCGACCCCGGCACCGACCCCGGCACCCGGCACCGACCCCCGGCACCCGGCATCGACCCCGGCACCGACCCCGGCACCCGGCACCGACCCCGGCACCCGGCATCGACCCCGGCATCGACCCCGGCATCCGGCACCGACCCCGGCACCCGGCATCGACCCCGGCACCGACCCCGGCACCCGGCACCGACCCCGGCACCCGGCATCGACCCCGGCACCGACCCCGGCACCCGGCACCGACCCCGGCACCCGGCATCGACCCCGGCATCGACCCCGGCACCCGGCATCGACCCCGGCATCCGGCACCGACTCCGGCACCCGGCATCGACCCCGGCACCGACCCCGGCACCCGGCACCCGGCACCCGGCACCGACCCCGGCACCCGGCATCGACCCTGGCATCCGGCACCGACCCCGGCACCCGGCACCGACCCCGGCACCCGGCATCGACCCCGGCACCCGGCATTGACCCCGGCATCCGGCATCGACCCTGGCATCCGGCACCGACCCCGGCACCCGGCACCGACCCCGGCACCTGTCATCGACCCCGGCACCCGGCACCGACCCCGGCACCTGTCATCGACCCCGGCACCCGGCACCGACCCCGGCACCCGGCATCGACCCCGGCACCGACCCCGGCACCGACCCCGGCATCCGGCACCCGGCACCCGGCATCAACCCCGGCACCCGGCATCGACCCCGGCATCCGGCACCGACCCCGGCACCCGGCATCGACCCCGGCATCGACCCCGGCATCCGGCACCGACCCCGGCACCCGGCATCGACCCCGGCACCGACCCCGGCACCCAGCACCGACCCCAGCACCCGGCAGCGACCCTGGCATCCGGCACCGACCCCGGCACCCGGCACCGACCCCGGCACCCGGCATCGACCCCGGCACCGACCCCGCACCCGGCATCGACCCCGGCACCGACCCCGGCACCGACCCCGGCATCCGGCACCCGGCATCGACCCCGGCACCGACCCCGGCACCCGGCACCGACCCCGGCACCCGGCATCGACCCCGGCACCGACCCCGGCACCCGGCACCGACCCTGGCACCCGGCATCGACCCCGGCATCGACCCCGGCATCCGGCACCGACCCCGGCACCCGGCATCGACCCCGGCACCGCCCCCGGCACCCGGCACCGACCCCGGCACCCGGCATCGACCCCGGCACCGACCCCGGCACCCGGCACCGACCCCGGCACCCGGCATCGACCCCGGCATCGACCCCGGCACCCGGCATCGACCCCGGCATCCGGCACCGACTCCGGCACCCGGCATCGACCCCGGCACCGACCCCGGCACCCGGCACCGACCCCGGCACCCGGCATCGACCCTGGCATCCGGCACCGACCCCGGCACCGACCCCGGCACCCGGCATCGACCCCGGCACCCGGCATCGACCCCGGCATCCGGCATCGACCCTGGCATCCGGCACCGACCCCGGCACCCGGCACCGACCCCGGCACCTGTCATCGACCCCGGCACCCGGCACCGACCCCGGCACCCGGCACCGACCCCGGCACCTGTCATCGACCCCGGCACCCGGCACCGACCCCGGCACCCGGCATCGACCCCCGGCACCGACCCCGGCACCGACCCCGGCATCCGGCACCCGGCACCCGGCATCAACCCCGGCACCCGGCATCGACCCCGGCATCCGGCACCGACCCCGGCACCCGGCATCGACCCCGGCATCGACCCCGGCATCCGGCACCGACCCCGGCACCCGGCATCGACCCCGGCACCGACCCCGGCACCCAGCACCGACCCCAGCACCCGGCATCGACCCTGGCATCCGGCACCGACCCCGGCACCCGGCACCGACCCCGGCACCCGGCATCGACCCCGGCACCGACCCCGGCACCCGGCATCGACCCCGGCATCCGGCACCGACCCCGGCACCCGGCATCGACCCCGGCACCGACCCCGGCATCCGGCACCGACCCCGGCACCCGGCATCGACCCCGGCACCGACCCCGGCACCGACCCCGGCACCCGGCATCGACCCTGGCATCCGGCACCCACCCCGGCACCCGGCACCGACCCCGGCACCTGTCATCGAACCCCGCACCCGGCATCGACCCCGGCACCCGGCATCGACCCCGGCACCCGGCATCGACCCCGGCACCCGGCACCGACCCCGGCACCCGGCACCGACCCCGGCACCGACCCCGCACCCGGCATCGACCCCGGCACCGACCCCGGCACCCACCCCGGCATCCGGCACCCGGCCCCCGGCATCGACCCCGGCACCCGGCGACGACCCCGGCACCCGGCATCGACCCCGGCACCGACCCCGGCACCCGGCACCGACCCCGGCACCCGGCACCGACCCTGGCATCCGGCACCGACCCCGGCACCCGGCACCGACCCCGGCACCTGTCATCGAACCCCGCACCCGGCATCGACCCCGGCACCCGGCACCGACCCCGGCACCCGGCATCGACCCCGGCATCCGGCACCGACCCCGGCACCCGGCATCGACCCCGGCACCGACCCCGCACCCGGCATCGACCCCGGCACCGACCCCGGCACCGACCCCGGCATCCGGCACCCGGCACCCGGCATCGACCCCGGCACCCGGCATCGACCCCGGCACCCGGCATCGACCCCGGCACCCGGCATCGACCCCGGCATCCGGCACCGACCCCGGCACCCGGCATCGACCCCGGCATCGACCCCGGCACCCGGCATCGACCCCGGCACCCGGCATCGACCCCGGCATCCGGCACCGACCCCGGCACCCGGCATTGACCCCGGCACCGACCCCGGCACCCGGCACCGACCCCGGCACCCGGCATCGACCCCCGGCACCGACCCCGGCACCCGTCATCGACCCCGGCACCGACCCCGGCACCCGGCACCGACCCCGGCACCCGGCATCGACCCCGGCACCGACCCCGGCACCCGGCACCGACCCCGGCACCCGGCATCGACCCCGGCACCGACCCCGGCACCCGGCATCGACCCCGGCATCCGGCACCGACCCCGGCACCCGGCATCGACCCCGGCACCGACCCCGGCACCCGGCACCCGGCACCGACCCCGGCACCGACCCCGGCATCCGGCACCCGGCACCCGGCATCGACCCCGGCACCCGGCATCGACCCCGGCACCCGGCATCGACCCCGGCACCCGGCATCGACCCCGGCACCCGGCATCGACCCCGGCACCGACCCCGGCACCCGGCACCGACCCCGGCACCCGGCATCGACCCCGGCACCGACCCCGGCACCCGGCATCGACCCCGGCACCGACCCCGGCACCGACCCCGGCACCCGGCATCGACCCCGGCACCCGGCATCGACCCCGGCACCCGGCATCGACCCCGGCACCCGGCATCGACCCCGGCACCGACCCCGGCACCCGGCATCGACCCCGGCACCGACCCCGGCACCGACCCCGGCACCCGGCATCGACCCTGGCATCCGGCACCCACCCCGGCACCCGGCACCGACCCCGGCACCTGTCATCGAACCCCGCACCCGGCATCGACCCCGGCACCCGGCATCGACCCCGGCACCCGGCATCGACCCCGGCACCCGGCCCCGACCCCGGCACCCGGCACCGACCCCGGCACCGACCCCGCACCCGGCATCGACCCCGGCACCGACCCCGGCACCGACCCCGGCATCCGGCACCCGGCACCCGGCATCGACCCCGGCACCCGGCATCGACCCCGGCACCCGGCATCGACCCCGGCACCGACCCCGGCACCCGGCATCGACCCTGGCATCCGGCACCGACCCCGGCACCCGGCACCGACCCCGGCACCTGTCATCGAACCCCGCACCCGGCATCGACCCCGGCACCCGGCATCGACCCCGGCACCCGGCACCGACCCCGGCACCCGGCACCGACCCCGGCACCTGTCATCGAACCCCGCACCCGGCATCGACCCCGGCACCCGGCATCGACCCCGGCACCGACCCCGGCACCCGGCATCGACCCCATCACCACAAAGTCCCTTTCCTAACATTCAGGAGCTTTGGCCAAGATTGGGAGAGCTAATTGACAGACAAGTCAAAGAGCAGCCTGACACGGTGATCCTGACACCATCCTTCAATCTGACCTGTCTCACCCACAGCGCACACCCAGCTGAGGTGGTGGTGCAGTGGTGTACAGTCGGGAGTGAGGGGTGTCCGGGAATCCTCAATGTTTGTCCCAGAGGAACTGTATGAACATTGTCTGGATTTCTGTGACAGAGTCAGGGGGAGGGGCCAATGTGACGAGCCGGTACCACAACATGGAGGCAATCAGCTGGTTTATGGCCAGAACTGGGCCCCTGTGAGACAGCACTCGGAGCAGTCCTGCCCACTCTCTCAGGCGAGCCTTTGCCTCCAGCTCCTGCCAGTTATCCGACCAGGATTCCTCAGCCAGATAAAGATGAACTCCCAGGTAGAAGAGGCTGGTCCTGCTCCAGGTGAAAGGCCTGATCTCCCCTGGGAGGGATGTCCATCCGCCCCGGACTGATCCGGCCCAGTGGATCCAGGGAGGAGAGGCAGCTTCCTCTGCAGGTCAGCAGGGTTCATGAACATGAGGACATGTCATCAGCGGAGGCCAGAAGCACCAGTCCAATACCCAGCTGGCACAGAACCAATCCCGACCACCTCCTCCGCAGGAGGCGCTGAACATCAGTTCAACAACAGGAAGACTCCTTCAATCACCACCAGAGGCAATGGTTGGGTTCAACAAGCATTGACAAGTTAATTATTTTCTCCTGACTCCAAGTTTCGGGAAGTGCTGTGTGCTTTGAGGAATTAGCTTGCAGTTGCTGCAGGAAGTTGAGCTGCACATGAGGAAGGTGTGCGTTTGGAATGCCAGCTCTCTGGGCAAACCACTTCACCCTGATTATGGGTCAAGGGTAAGATTCCGCCTTGGGGAATGGGAGGGAAGTGGAGAAGAGGAAGAGGCACTGCTCATAGAGAGAGGAGGAGGTGGAGGGAGAGAAGGTCTTGTAGCAGGTCACCTTATCCATGCTGGGTGTTCAGGGAACATGTTCCATATCTCCTGTAGTATCTAGAGTTACGCATGTGTCTGTGGTTCCTGGGGGAGGCCCTCACAGAGATTTACTCCTCTGGAATCAGATCCACATTCCAGTTCTGTGAAAAGGTCCCTTTGATCCGAAACGTGGTTCCCTCTCCAAAGACACTGCCAGACTTGCTGAGGTTATCCAGCATTTTCTGTTTATATTCCATGGGCACCGTGCCCACCACCTGCCCACCCACCCTGACCCCGTCACAATTGTACCCATGGCAAGGGTAATATCAGGAGGCCTACCTGTCCACTGGGCCAATGGAGGCCATTAATTGGTCAATCATTTTGCCACCACTGGCATTGAGCCAGTAGCAGGAGAGATCCAAACCTGACCTGCAGCCGGGCAGCTTTCATTGGATGGGCTGCTGGCGAGCGAGGGGGCTCCTCCTTTATGCTCCCATTAGGCCTATCTAGGCAATGCCCCCAAACTCTTCCCCACATCCCCTGCCCCCACCCCCCCAGTGAAGTTCCTCATCCTCAAACCATTTCTGTCAATCTTTTCTGCATTTTCTCCAATGTCTTCACGTCCTTTCTAAAGTGTGGTGCCCAGAACGAGACGCAAACCTCCATTGAGACTGGGCCCGTGATCTATAAAGGTTCAGAAGACCATCCTTGATTTTAGTCTACATCACAATATACATGAACGATCTGGAAGAAGGAACTGAAGGCACTGTTGCCAAGTTTGCAGATGATGCAAAGATATGTAGAGGGACGGATAGTATTGAGGAAGCAGGTGGGGCTGTAGATGGGCTTGGACAGGCTGGGGGAGTGGGCAATGAAGTGGCAGATGGAATACAATCTGGAAAACAGGTTATGCATTTTGGTAGCAGAATGGAGGCATAGACTCTTTCTAAATAGGGAGATGCTTTGGAAATCAGAAGCACAAAGGGACTTGCGAGTCCTTATTCACAATTCTCTTAAGGACAATGTGCAGGTTCAGTTGGAAGTTGAGAAGGCAAATGGAATGTTCGCATTCATGTCAAGAGGGCGAGAATACAAAACCAGGAATGTTCTTCTGAGGATGTATGAAGCTCTGGTCAGACCCCATTTGGAGTATTATGAGCAGTTTTGGGCAATGTATCAAAGGAAGGATGTGCAGGCCTTGGAAAGAGCCCATAAGACGTTCACAATAACAATCCCTGGAATGAAGAGCTTGTCATATGAAGAATGTTTGAGGACTCTCGGTCTACACGTGGAGTTTAGAAGGATGAGGGGGGATCTAATTGAAACTTACAGAATACTGCGATGCTGGATAGAGTGGACGTGGAGAGGATGTTTCCACTCGAGGCATTTCCACGTGGAGAAGAGTTTCAAAATGGAGACAGTGATTGCTTATTCAGTCAAAGAGAGATAATGGCTACCCAGCCAGGGATTTCCCTCTCCGGCTTGGGCATGCTCTAAAGCATACTTCCCCATCTCTACAATCGTCAGTGACACATTATAAAGTCTCTTTGGGGCGAGGCAGTGGTGCAGTGGTATTCCCACTGGACTAGTAATCCAGACACCCAGGGTAGTGCTCTGGGGTCACGGGTTCGAACCCCACCAGGACCCACGGTGAAATTTGAATTCAACAAAAAAATCTGGAATTAAAATCTAATGATTATTAGGAAACCAGTGTCAATTGTCCTAAAATCCCATCTGGTTCACTATGTCCTTCAGAGAAGGAAATCTGCCAGCCTTACCCGTTCTGGCCGACATGTGACTCCAGACCCACACAACAATGGGGTTGACTCTTTACTGCCCCCCCACTAAAATGGCCGAGCAAGCTCAGTTCAAGGGCAATTAGGGATGGGCAACAAATGGTGATCCAGCCCAACGACTCCCACATCCCTTCAGACTCCCTCTGAACAACAACATGGAGAAGCTTCATACCTTTTCCAAAATATTCTCCTTTCCATTCTCATCATCAAAGTGACAATTTTCCACATGATTCCCAACTTCTATCCACACCCGACTGTTCCTTTCATTCCAGGGGCTTGTTGACAAGACAATTACTTTACCAAACTTATTGTGGAAGACCGTGTGGACATTTGTAGCTTTCCGTCCCATCATCTAAGTTGTTGATACATTTGGTGAATAGTTGAGTCCCCAACACAGATTATTGAGGGACACATTCATCACATTCTGTCCCCAATCATTCCGACTTTCCTTCTCCTCTTAATTTCCCAACATCCACTGACATTCCACTGTGTTAGCCACCTCTTCAAAAGTTCAATAACTTTTGGCAGACATGACCAACCCTTTACACATCCACAATGAATCTCTTCTTCATTTCCCTTGTGGGAGAGTCTCGGATTTTAACACAGAGATCAGGAGAAATCAGGGGGGGTGCAGGGCGATCGGATCGATCGGCAGGCGGGCCTGTGCCATGGGGGCACTCTTTTCCTTCCGCCGCCGCCACGGACTCCACCAGCTACCGCGCATGTGCCGCTGGTGACGTCAGCGGCCGCTGACGCACCGGCGCAAGCGCGAACTGGCGAAGGCCTTTCGGCCAGCTCCGAAGCCGGGCAGCGGGCGTCAAAGGCCGTTGGCACCAGTTTTGGCGCCAGTCAGCATAGCACCAACCACTCCTGCGCAGGCCTAGACCCTAAAGGTGCGTAGAATTCCACACCTTTGGGGGGGGGGGGGCCGGACGCCAGAGTGATTGGCACCACTCCGCTACGCCGGGACCCCCCGCCCCGCCGGGTAGGGGAGAATCCCGGCCCTGCTGTCAGACAGATTGCAATCATTGTATATTTTTAAAATGTCTTCCTTAAATGTTTCAACGCAGAGTTCAGTGGAGAATGACAAGGACAGCAGCATTTTGCAACCTGCTGTTTGACAGTCACATGTGCAGAGGTCACAACTCCACAAACAAAAGCGAGCATTGAGATATGTTCAATCCGAGGAGGTCCCAAAGATGATTCACTACCCTCTGGGAGGAGAAATTTCTCCTGATCTCTGTGTTAAAATCCGAGGTCCCAAAGATGATTGATGCAGGTAGGGCAGTGGATGTTGTCTATACGGACTTCAGTAAGGCCTTTGACAAGGTCCCTCATGGCAGACTGGTACAAAAGGTGAAGTCACACGGGATCAGGGGTGAGCTGGCAAGGTGGATACAGAACTGGTTAGGTCACAGAAGGAAGAGAGTAGCAATGGAAGGGTGCTTTTCTAATTGGAGGGCTGTGACTAGTGGTGTTCCGCAGGGATCAGTGCTGGGACCTTTGCTGGTCGCAGCATATATAAATGATTTGAGGAAAATGTAACTGGTCTGATTAGTAAGTTTGCGGACGACACAAAGTTTGGTGGAATTGCGGATAGCGATGAGGACTGTCAGAGGATACAGCAGGATTTAGATTGTTTGGAGACTTGGGCGGAGATATGGCAGATGGAGTTTAATCTGGACAAATGTGAGATAATGCATTTTGGAAGGTCTAATGTAGGTAGGGAATATACAGTGAATGGTAGAACCCTCAAGAGTATTGGCAGTCAGAGAGATCAAGGTGTACAGGTCCACAGGTCACTGAAAGGGGCAACACAGGTGGAGAAGGTCGTCAAGAAGGCAAACGGCATGCTTGCCTTCATTGGCCGGGGCATTGAGTATAAAAATTGGCAAGTCATGTTGCAGCTGTATAGAACCTTAGTTAGGCCACACTTGGAGCATAGTGTTCAATTCTGGTCGCCACACTACCAGAAGGGTGTGGAGGCTTTAGAGAGGGTGCAGAAGAGATTTACCAGGATGTTGCCTGGTATGGGGGGCATTAGCTATGAGGAGAGGTTGAATAAACTCGGTTTGTTCTCACTGGAATGACGGAAGTTGAGGGGCAACCTGATAGAGGTCTACAAAATTATGAGGGGCATAGACAGAGTGGATAGTCAGAGACTGTTTCCCAGGGTAGAGGGGTCAATTACTACGGGGCATAGGTTTAAGGTGCGAGGGGCAAGGTTTAGAGGAGATGTACGAGGCAAGTTTTTTACACAGAGGGTAGGGGATGCCTGGAACTCGCTGCCGGAGGAGGTGGTGGAAGCAGGGACAATAGTGATGTTTAAGGGGCATCTTGACAAATACATGAATAGGATGGGAATAGAGGGTCACAGACCGCGGAAGTGCAGAAGATTTTAGATTAGACGGGCAGCATGGCCGGCACAGGCTTGGAGGGCCGAAGGGCCTGTTCCTGTGCTGTACTTTGCTTTGTTCTTTATTCTTTGTTCAAAAATAAACTCCTGTGGTATTGTTTAAAGTTCAACTTCCCCTTTCCAGCTTCTTTAATAAAATTTCCATCAAGAAGGGTTTGTTTCCTTTACATATCTGGCCAGCACTGAAAACTGAGTCAGTAACAAACTCTGATGTATTTCTTATCAAAGCTGCTATTCTGGAAGGAAGGTACCTGAATAAAGAGCCAAAAAAGAACAGTTACATTTCTGTAGCACCTTTCACATCAGCAGGAATTGTCCCAGGACATCACAGCCGCTGTCTGCCTTGTAAAGTAGGAAATTCAGCAGCTAATTTTCACACAACGGTTTCACAATGGCAGGTTTTAGATTTTCATAGAATTGCTACAGTGCCCAAGAAGACCATTCGGCCCATCTGGTCTGCACCTAGCCTCTGACTGATTACCCTATCTAGGCCCACTCCCCGCACTATCAGCGTAACCCCACCAAACCAGCACATCTTGGACTGGGGGAGGAATCCGGAGCACCCGGAGGAAACCCACGCAGACACGGGGAGAACGTTCAGACTCCGCACAGATAGTGACCCAATGAGTTGAGTGAAGAGTGAGGGAGTCGGGGAAGAGGGAGGAAGGTGAGGGAAGAATGAGGGAGATGAGGAGATGGGAAGAGTGAGGGAGACAGGGAAGAGTGAGGGAGACTCGAGTAGAGTGTCATTGGGTTAAGAGTGAGGATGGATGAGGGAGATTGAGGAAGACTCGGGGAGAGTGAGGGTGATGGGGTAGAGTGAGCGTGATGGGGTAGGGTGAGGAGGGATGAGGGAGATTGAGGAAGACTCGGGGAGAGTGAGGGTGATGGGGTAGGGTGAGGAGGGATGAGGGAGATGGAGGGAGACTCGGAGTAGAGTGAAGGTGATTGGGTAGAGTGATGAGGGAGATTGAGGGAGACTCGGGGTGGAGTGTGGGTGATAGGGTAGAGTGGGGGTGATGGGGTAGAGTGAGGGTGATGGGGTAGAGTGAGGAGGGATGAGGGAGATTGAGGGAGACTCAGGGTAGAGTGAGGGTGATGAGATAGAGTGAGGGAGATGGGGTGGAGTGAGGAAGGATGAGGGAGATTGAGGTAGACTCGGGGTAGAGTGAGGGTGATGGGATAGAGTGAGGGAGATGGGGTGGAGTGAGGAAGGATGAGGGAGATTGAGGTAGACTCGGGGTAGAGTGAGGGTGATGGGGTAGAGTGAGGGTGATTGGGTCAAGTGAGTGTGATGGGGTAGAGTGAGGGTGATGTGATAGAGTGAGGAGGGATGAGGGAGATTGAGGGAGACTCTGGATAGAGTGAGGGTGATGGGGTAGAGTGAGGGTGATGAAGTAGAGTGAGGAGCTATGAATGAGATTGAGGGAGATTTGGGGATGAGTGAGGGTAATGGGGTAGAGTGAGCGTGATGGGGAGAGTGAGGAGGGACGAGGGAGATTGAGGGAGTCTCGGGGTAGAGTAAGGGTGATGGGGTAATGAGGAGGGATGAGGGAGATTGAGGGAGACTAGGGTAGAGTGAGGGTGGTGGGTTAGAGTGAGGGTGATGGGGTAGTGAGGAGGGGTGAGGGAGATTGAGGGAGACTAGGGTAGAGTGAGGGTGGTGGGTTAGGGTGAGGGTGATAGGGTAGAGTGAGGAGGGCCGACGGAGATTGAGGGAGACTCGGGGTAGAGTGAGGGTGATGGGGTAGAGTGAGGGGGATGAGGAGATTGAGGGAGACTTGGGGTAGAGTGAGGGTGATGGGATAGAGTGAGGGCGATGGGGTAGAGTGAGGGCGATGGGGTAGTGAGGCGGGATGAGGGAGATTGAGGTAGACTCGGGGTAGGGTGAGGGTGATGGGATAGAGTGAGGGTGATGTGATAGTGTGAGGGCAATGGGATAGAGTGAGGAGGGATGAGGGAGATTGAGGGAGACTCGGGGTAGAGTGAGGGAGATGGGGTTGAGTGAAGGTGATGTGATAGAGTGAGGAGGGATGAGGGAGATTGAGGGACACTCTGGATAGAGTGAGGGTGATGGGGTAGAGTGAGGGTGATGAGGTAGAGTGAGGAGCGATGAGGGAGATTGAGGGAGTCTCGGGGTAGAGTGAGGGTGATGGGATAATGAGGAGGGATGAGGGAGATTGAGGGAGACTCAGGTAGAGTGAGGGTGATGGGATAGAGTGAGGGTGATGGGGTAGTGAGGAGGGGTGAGGGAGATTGAGGTAGACTCGGGTAGAGTGAGGGTGATGGGGTAGAGTGAGGACGGATGAAGTTGAGGGATACACGGGGTAGAGTAAGGATGAATGGATAGAGTGAGAGTGATGGGGTAGAGTGAGGAGGGATAGAACATAGAACATAGAACAGTACAGCACAGAACAGGCCCTTCGGCCCTCAATGTTGTGCCGAGCCATGATCACCCTACTCAACCCACATATCCACCCTATACCCGTAACCCAACAACCCCCCCCTTAACCTTACTTTTATTAGGACACTACGGGCAATTTAGCATGGCCAATCCACCTAACCCGCACATCTTTGGACTGTGGGAGGAAACCGGAGCACCCGGAGGAAACCCACGCACACAGGGGGAGGACGTGCAGACTCCACACAGACAGTGACCCAGCCGGGAATCGAACCTGGGACCCTGGAGCTGTGAAGCATTTATGCTAACTACCATGCTACCCTGCTGCCCCGAATGAGGGAGATTCAGGGAGACTCGGGGTAGAGTGAGGGTGATGGGGTAGAGTGAGGAGGGATGAGGAGATTGAGGGAGACTCGGGGTAGAGTGAGGGTAATGGGGTGGAGTGTGGAGGGATGAGGGAGATTGAGGGAGACTCGGGGTAGAGTGAGGGTGATGGGGTAGAGTGAGGGTGATGGGGTAGAGTGTGGGTGATGGGGTAGAGTGAGGAGGGATGGGGTAGAGTGAGGGTGATGGGGTAGAGTGAGGACGGATGGGTTAGAGTGAGTGTGAAGGGTGTAGAGTGAGGGTGATGGGGTAGAGTGAGGGTGATGGGGTAGAGTGAGGGTGATGGGGTAGAGTGAGGGTGATGGGGTAGAGTGAGTGTGATGGGGTTGAGTGAGGGTGATGGGATAGAGTGAGGGTGTTGGGTAGAGTGATGGTGATGGGGTAGAGTGAGGGTGATGGGGTCGAGTGATGAGGGATGGGGTAGAGTGAGGGTGATGGGATAGAGTGAGGGTGATGGGATAGAGTGAGGGTGATGGGAGAGAGTGAGGGTGATGGGGTAGAGTGAGGGTGATGGGTTTGAGTGATGAGGGATGGGGTAGAGTGAGGGTGATGGGGTAGAGTGAGGGTGATGGGGTAGAGTGAGGGTGATGGGGTAGAGTGAGGGTGATGGGGTAGAGTGAGGGTGATGGGGTAGAGTGAGGGTGATGGGATAGAGTGAGGGTGATGGGATAGAGTGAGGGTGATGGGGTAGAGTGAGGGTGATGGGGTAGAGTGAGGGTGATGGGAGAGAGTGAGGGTAATGGGGTAGAGTGAGGGTGATGGGGTAGAGTGAGGGTGATGGGATAGAGTGAGGTGATGGGGTAGAGTGAGGGTGATGGGGTAGAGTGAGGGTGATGGGGTAGAGTGAGGGTGATGGGGTAGAGTGAGGGTGATGGGGTAGAGTGAGGGTGATGGGGTAGAGTGAGGGTGATGGGGTAGAGTGAGGGTGATGGGGTAGAGTGAGGGAGACTCGGGGTAGAGTGAGGGAGACTCGGTGTAGAGTGAGGGTGAGGGGGTAGAGTGAGGGTGATGGGGTAGAGTGAGGGTGATGGGGTAGAGTGAGGGTGATGGGATAGAGTGATGGAGACGGGATGAAGAGCTTCTTTACACTTTGATTGGAGGGTACTCGGCTGCCACCGTCAGTGAGAGAGATCAACACTCGCTCCGCGCTGTCCATCTCTATCTGAGAGTTCTTTCTTGGCTCATGTGCTTTCCATGTCTGTTTAGTTTGGGGATATTTTTTAAGCCAGTACATTTTAATAACTCACTTAATTATCTGCTTTGAAATCACTGCTGTATTGATCCCATTTTGGGTGAATTGATTCCGCAGCCTGAAGTTTACACAGGGCCTGTGGACCTGGAATTGAGTGGGAGTCACTGGATTCAATAAGAGAGACATTGAAGGGTGATTGGTGCCAATCTGTCTGCCCTCTTGTTCCTGATTTGTGAATTGTATATCAGAGGGCAGGCCCTCTTTCTCTTGTTATTCCTTCCTCTTTCTGTGACTGGTATTCGAGTTACGTGACCGTAGTGAGATTCAGTTACATCTGAAACTTCAGCAATATCAGATTGTACTCGGTGTGAAAGATCAGGAATTTCACCTTTGGAAAATCAGCTTATTTGAAATGTTGGACTGGATTCTCTCAGCGTTGACTCTGGCTCTCGGTGTCACAATCAGTAAGTAAACACCCAGGGTTGGCTTTGGTTTGGTGTGGTTATGTTTTGGAATTTGATTTGCTGGTTATCGGTGGGCGACGTGTATTTTGGGTCAGATATTTCTGTTTTGGAAGGTGATAGTTTGGGATTCCTCGCTGTTCGATGGGAAAGTCGGAGATAAGACTGAGTCCCCAGCCCAGTTATCGGTGTGTGTCAGACTGCTGGACTTGGAGGCCAATCAGTTGCTCTTCGAGCTCGAGAAACCACCCAAACATTTTCCTGCCAGCCTCCCAGAGAACAATCATTTCCACACCAGGGCTGACATCACCTGTCAGTTCAAGCTGATATTAAACTAAAAGGCTGACACTGATACAATCAAAAATGTGAAAAGGAAAGAGATAAAATCAGCAACAGGATACAGAGAGAGTGAGAGAGAATAGTGAGGAAAGGAATGCAGGAAATGACTATGAAGAATGATGGATGAGAAGGAAATGGCAGGTTTGTTCACTGAGAATGTTGCAGCCCTTTAGGAAAACAAATTGGATTTGATACGGGTAAACACAATGACAGTGGAGTAAGTGTTGGGATTTAAGATCGATAAATCTCAAGGACCTGATGGTTTCCATGTCAAGTTATCAAAAGAATAGGTGAGAAAATTGTAAACGTGTTCATCAGAAGTTTCCAAAGCTCGAGAGATCCATGGGTAGCATTTGCTGGAGAGTAACAAATGTCACTCCGGGAGGCACGGTGGTACCATGGTTAGCACTGCTGCCTCACAGCGCCAGGGACACCGGTTCGATTCCGACCTCAGGTGACTGTGTGGAGTTTGCACGTTCTCCCCTTGTCTGTGTGGATTTCCTCCGGGTGCTCCGGTTTCCTCCCACAGTCCAAAGATGTGCAGGTTAGGTGGATTGGCCATGATCACTCCGTGGGGTTGGGGGGGGAGTGGGCCAAAGGGAACAATTGGAAGTTGTTCAAACTTTCCTCATTTCCTCTGTTCAGAAGGTTCTTCTTTCACAATCCGTATTCCCCGGATCTGCTCCAAATAACAGTTTCTCAGCCATTGCCAGAAAATGTAACTGTGAAGCAATTCTTTAGCAAGAGGAAGTTGTGAAACTGAAGCAAGGAGAACATTGTGAATTCCGGTCATACCCACAATATACAACCTGGCCAGCACTCAATTTCCTGTCCTGAGCTCAGATAGCAGTTGGTCGGGTCGATATCAGAGGGTGTTGGGTGTGGGGCTGGGGGTGCTGGAGAGCAGAGTTGACCATTTCACACTGCGATATGTGTTAGTTACTAACCCTGCCCACCCCACTTCTCCCAGGGATTAACAGCTAGTTAATGGACATGCAGGGAACTGCCCAAACCACTGGAACCCACTGCCTGAGAGGGTGGCAGAGACAGAATCCAAACCACATTTATTTGGATACACTTTTAAGATGCTGTAAATTCAAGGCTCCAACTGAGGGTGCGATTGGTGTCGCCTCAATGTGCCGAATGGCTTCCTTCTGCACGGTTAAAGGAGGGAGGGAGGCAGAAGACGGGAAATAATAGGCCGGATAGCCTGACTTCAGTCATTGGTAAGATTTTAGAGTCTGTCATAAAGAGGAGGTAGCAAGAAAGTTAGACAAAGGAGAACCAGTGGACGTGGTTTATTTAGATTTCCAGAATGCCATTGACAAGGTGCCGCACAGGAGACTGTTAAATAAGTTAAGAGCCCATGGCGTTAAGGGTAAGACCCTGGCATGGGCAGAGGATTGGCTGACTGGCAGAAGGCATAGAGTGGGGATAAAGGGGTCTTTTTCAGGATGGCAGCCGGTGACTAGTGGTGTGCCTCAGGGGTCTGTGCTGGGACCACAGCTTTTCACAATATACATTAATGATCTGGAAGAAGGAACTGAAGGCACTGTTGCTAAGTTTGCTGATGACACAAAGATCTGCAGAGGGACAGGTAGTATTGAGGAAGCAAGGGTGCTGCAGAAGGATTTGGACAGGCTAGGAGAGTGGGCAATGAAGTAGCAAATGAAATACAATGTGGAAAAGTGTGAGGTTAGGCAATTTGGAAGGAGGAATTTAGGCATAGACTATTTACTAAATGGGGACATGCTTAGGAAATCAGAAGCAAAAGGGACTTGAAAATTAAATGAAAATCGCTTATTGTCACAAGTTGGCTTCAAATGAAGTTACTGTGAAAAGCCCTCAGTCGCCACATTCCGGGGCCTGTTTGGGGAGGCTGGTACGGGAATTAAACCGTGCTGCTGGCTTGCCTTTGTTTGCTTTCAAAGCCAGCAATTTAGCCCTGTGCTAAACCAGCCCCAAGGACTTGGGAGTCCTTGTTAATGATTCTCTTGAGGTTAATGTGCAGGTTCAGTCGGCAGTTCAGAAGGCAAATGCAATGTTAGCATTCATGTCAAGAGGGCTTCTGAAGAGGAATTGGGGGGTTAATTTCATCCTGAGGGACTGTTGGTCAGTACTGTGCAATGTGAAAGAGTCGCTAAGTTCTGATGCAGCGTTGTCAGTTTGAAAAGTTTTGCCAGTGTATGAATTCAGAGCAGCAGGAGGTGCCTGTCATAATATACACGCAAGTATATGATGGTGCACAGACTGGGAGTGATTGACACACGGGATGACCAGTGAACACACAGAGCACAGCAGCCAATCACCACACAGGACACGACCACTATCAAGCCAGAGGGCACTAGTTTTCTCACTCTAGGATCCAGCCTCTGAGACAGAGCCCGTGAGCAACAACTAGAACAAACACCATGTGGTAGTAAGATAGTCTGCTCAGGTTAGCTTCAGGTCTCCAGTCAACTCAGCATAGTGTCAACCCACAGTTAAAGCATGTATTATAGTTAAGTGTTCAATAAAATTGAGTCGCAGTTCTTCAAGTGTTGGAAGCCTGTCTCTCTCACTGCTGCAGTAAACGCAGTCCTCGCAGACCCAGCTTACCCAACACATCATGGTACCAGTGAGCTATGCTTGGGTTTGATGGACCTACCTTGAGATAATTTGCCTTTGACCAGCGATCAGCCATCTGGTGAAATGGACAGCGTCCGCCCTCCCTCCGCAGCTCCGCATCACCGCATCGGTGCCAACTGGAAGATTTTTAAGCAGAAGTTCCAGCTGTATCTCGAAGCCACCGACCTCGAGGCCGCATCGGATGCCAGGAAGATCGCACTCTTCCTCTCTGCAGCCGGGGACCACGCTATCCACACCTTCAACTCCCTCACCTTTGCTGAAGGCCAGGACAAGATGAAGTTTAAAACAGTCCTGCTGTAGTTCGCCAGCCACTGTGACATCGAAGTCAATGAGAGCTTTGAACGCTACGTGTTTCAGCAGAGGCTTCAGGGTAAGGATTAACCTTTTCAGTCCTTTTTAACCCATCTCCGCATCCTCGCGCAGTCCTGCAACTATGGCTCCACTTCCGATTCCATTATCCGGGATAAGATTGTTTTCGGGGTCGACTCCAAACCCCTTCGCCAGCAGCTCCTAAAAGTTAAGCAGCTCACCCTTACCATCGCCATCGAGACCTGCGTCCTCCACGAGCACGCTAACAACCGGTACTCCCACATCAAGGCGGCAGAAACGGCACGGCAAAACCCCCACCATGCGGAATGGGTGCATGCCATCAAACAAATACAGGGCCTGAGTCTGGATGAGGGCGGCCATTCCGCGCGCTTTTCCCGGGTTCCTGTGCATGCGCGCCATGACCAAGGGGACGGCGAGGCCGACGACCGTAATCGCGCAAGTGCACACGTCGTTCGACCGCACTGCGCATGCGCAGTGGTGCACGGAACGTCCTGACGGCAGCACCATGATGTGCGCCAACTGTGGCTCCGCCCATTTAAAGTGGGAATGTCCCACAAAATCTCGACGTTGCCTCCAGTGTGGCAAGCTTGGCCACTACACAGCCCTTTGTAGATCTGCTCCACTGCCCAACACACAGCAATCCCAGCCGCAGCGCAGGAGCGTCCGGTCAGTACAGCAACCCGTCACAGACTTCGACTCCGACATTCTTCCAGATCTCGACACCGAGGGCCTCACATCCCCATTCCGGGTGGGCATCATCACCAACCATACGCTGCCTTTATCAACGATGATGTGGAGATGCCGGCGTTGGACTGGGGTGAGCACGGTAAGAAGTCTTACAGCACCAGGTTAAAGTCCAACAGGTTTGATTCAAACACGAGCTTTCAGAGCGCAGCTCCTTCCTCAGGTGAATGGCGAGGTATGTTCCAGAAACATTTATATAGACAAAGTCAGAGATGCTGGACAATGCTTGGAATGCGAGCATTTGCAGGTAATCTGCTAATGCTCGCATTCCAAGCATTGTCCAGCATCTCCGACTTTGTCACAGGAAAGGATGTCCCGAAGCGTGGTACATTGGCGAGACCATGCAGACACTGCGACAGCGAATGAACGGGCATCGTGCGACAATCACCAGGCAGGAATGTTCCCTTCCAGTCGGGGAACACTTCAGCAGTCAAGGGCATTCAGCCTCTGATCTCCGGGTAAGCGTTCTCCAAGGCAGTCTTCAGGACACGCGACAACGCAGAATTGCCGAGCAAAAACTTATAGCTAAGTTCCGCACGCATGAGTGCTGCCTCAGCAGGGATCTTGGATTCATGTCGCATTACATCCACCCCCCACCATCTGGCCTGGACTTGCAAAATCCCACCAACTGTCCTGGCTTGAGACAATTCACACCTCTTTAACCTGTGATTATCCCTCTCCCTGGATCTGTAATGATTTGATTACCTGCAAATGCTCGCATTCCAAGCATTGTCCAGCATCTCTGACTTTGTCTATATAAATGTTTCTGGAACATACCTCGCCATTCACCTGAGGGAGGAGCTGCGCTCAGAAAGCTCGTGTTTATCAACGATGGTGAGACAACTCCCAATAATGAGCATTGATCCAGACGACGAGTGGTGTTACGGTCAACAAGGCTCCCATACGCTTCAAGCTGGACACTGGCGCTTCAGCAAACCGCATTTCAAAGTCTGACCTTGACACCGTCCGCGTCAAGCCAACCATTCTTCCACCGGCTTGCCAGCTCCTTGACTACAATGGCAATGCCATTGCTGCCAATGGCTCATGCCAGCTTGCGGTGTCCCATCATTCTTCAAAAGCTACGCTGCATTTTGAAATTGTAGGAACCAACAGAGCTTCCCTGCTTGGTGCTCGGGCCTGCAAACTCCTGAACCTTGTGCAGCGGGTTCACTCCATGTCGTCCGCAGAGGCAACGGCCTCACCAGATGTTAACTTCCAAGCCCAACTCGATGGCATCATGGCACAATACCACAGCGTCTTCGAAGGTATAGGCACCCTCCCTTACCAATATAAAATCCTGTTGAAGCCGAATGCCACCCCTGTTGTCCATGCACCGTGTCGGGTGCCGGTGCCCCTTAAGGACCGCCTCAAGCAGCAGCTGCAAGACCTCCAGGACCAGGGCATCATTTCTAAGGTCACGGAACCCATGGACTGGGTTAGCTCCATGGTTTGTGCCAAAAAGCCATCAGGGGAACGTCGAATCTGTATTGACCCCAAAGATTTGAACCGCAACATCATGAGGGAACACTACCCAATACCTAAACGAGAAGAGATAACCAGCAAGATAGCTCATGCCATATTCTTCACGAAGCTGGATGCCTCCAAGGGGTTTTGGCAAATACAGCTGGATGCGTCCAGTCGAAAGCTGTGCACATTCAATGCCCCGTTCGGTCGCTACTGTTACAACCGAATGCCCTTTGGCATCATCTCCGCCTCAGAGGTGTTCCACCGCATAATGGAACAAATGATGGAGGGTATCAAGGGAGTGCGAGTGTACGTCGATGATATCATAATCTGGTCAACGACTCCTCAGGAGAACATTGATCGCCTAGAGCGGGTGTTCCACAGGATCCACGAGCATGGCCTCCGACTCAACAGAGCCAAATGCTCCTTCGGTCAATCAGAAATCAAGTTCCTTGGCGACCACATTTCGCTGTTCGGCGTGCAGCCAGATGCAGAGAAGGTGTCGGCGATCAACGCCATGAAGACCCCAGAGGACAAGATGGCGGTCCTCCGCTTCCTAGAGATGGTCAACTTCCTTGAGAAGTTTATCCCCAATGTTGCATCACACACCATAGCTCTCCGCCATCTCATTAAAAAAACTACGGCCTCCCAGTGGCTACCCGCTCATGAGCAAGAGTGGCGTGAGCTCAGGGCGAAACTCACCAAGGCCCTGGTGCTGGCGTTTTTCAACCCCGCCAAGGAAACGAAAATATCCACCGACGCGAGCCAGGCTGGCATTGGGGCTGTGCTCCTCCAGCGGGATGACTCCTCTTCCTGGGCCCCAGTCACATGTGCTTCTAGAGCCATGACACCCACTGAGCAACGATACGCTCGGATTGAAAAAGAATGCCTGGGCCTCCTCACAGGGATTGCCAAATTCCATGATTATGTGTACGGCCTCCCCAAATTCACGGTCGAGACGGACCACAGGCCATTGGTTCACATCATCCAAAAAGACCTCAATGACATGACGCCACGGCTACAACGTATCCTCCTCAAACTCCGCCGCTACGATTTCGACCTGGTGTACACCCCGGGCAAAGAGCTCATTGTGGCCGATGTACTCTCCAGATCCATCACCACACCGTGTTAGCAGACTGACTTTGTCTGTCAAATAGACGCCCAGATGGAATTCTGTGCCTCCAACTTTCCGGCCAATGATGAAAGGGTTGTGCAAATTCGTCAGGAGACGGCCAGGGATCCTCTACTCCAGTGGGTCTTGCGACATCTCACAGATGGTTGGCAAAAGGGGCAGTGCCCCCAGTTTTATAATGTAAAGGATGATCCAGCGATAGTGGACGGCATACTAATGAAGCTTGACAGAATTGTGATCCCACAGAGCATGTGAGAGTTTGTCCTCGGCCAAATCCACGAGGGTCACCTGGGGGTCGAAAAGTGTCGCCTTCGAGCCCGAGAGGCAGTATATTGGCCAGGCATCAGCCAAGATATCGCCAACACGGTCCTCAATTGCCCAATATGTCAAAGATTCCAGTTGGCTCAGCCTAAAGAGACTCTACAGCCGTATGAAATGGTGACCTCCCCATGGTCCAAAGTTGGTGTTGACCTCTTTCATGCCAAGGGCTGGGACGATGTCCTCCTAGTGGACTACTTTACCAACTACTCCGAGGTGGTCAAACTGACTGACCTCACCTCAGCAACAGTAATCAAGGCACGCAAGGAGACTTTTGCCCGGCATGGGATCCCACTCACAGTTATGAGTGACAACGGCCGCTGCTTCTTCAGCCAGGATTGGACAGATTTTGCCCGACTGTACAATTTTTGGCACGTCACATCAGGCCCCCACTACCCCCAGTCGAATGGGAAGGCTGAAAAAGGGGTCCACATCGTTAAAAGACTGTTGTGCAAAGCTGCTGACTCGGGTTCGGATTTCAATCTGGCGCTGTTAGCCTCCAGGGCGCCTCCTTTGTCCACTGGCCTGTCCCCAGCACAGCTCCTAATCAACCGCACACTGCGAACGACAGCGCCAGCTATCCACGTTCCGGACCTTGACAATTTCCCGGTCCTACAGAGGATGCAACAGTCTCGGGCCCAATGCAAGTCGGGGTATGGCACCCACGCCACAGATCTCCCTGCTCTGGCCCCTGCTGACCGAGTTCTTGCTCAGCGACCTGACGGCGGCTGGTCTGCCACAGCTGTGGTGGTCAAGCAAGTGGCCCCGAGATCGTTCCTCGTTCACATGCATGATGGCTCTTTTCTTCGGCGCAATAGGCGGGCACTGCAGCGACTTCCACGCCCGCCACCTAACCGTGATGTCCTGCCTCGCACGCTGGTTCCTCAGGACGTGCCCTTCCACGAGGCCACCGATCTGCCAGTTATTCTACTGACCTCTACATTGAGGCTGTTACGCCCTTTCAAGTGCAGGCGGCCCCTGACCCACCCTTGAGGCGGTCAACCAGAATTTGTCGCCCGCCACAGAGAATGAATTTAGAGACTTAATGTGGCATTACCTTGTGATCTCATCGTTTACATATCTGTACATATTGTTTTTTTTCTAATGTGTTATCTGCCCTCTATCTGCACTAGACACCTTCCCATGTAAATACATTAGCATATATTATATATAGTCACACACACTCACTATTTATTGACCTGAACACATTGTTTATAAAAAGGCGAGAGATAATATAATATACATCCAGGTATATGATGGTGCACAGACAGGCAGTGATTGACACACAGGATGACCAGTGAACACACAGAACACAGCAGCCAATCACCAGACAGGACACGGCCACTATAAAGCCAGGGGGCACTAATTTTCCCGCTCTCTCGGGATCCAGCCTCTGAGACAGTCAGAGCTCGTGAGTAGCAACTAGAACAAATACCATGTGGTAGTAAGATAGTCTGGTTGGGTTAGCCTCAGGTCTCCAGTCAAGTCAGCATAGTGTCATCCCACAGTTAAAGTATGTATGATAGTTAAGTGATCAATAAAATTGAGTTGCATTTCTTCAAGTGTTGGAAGCCTGTCTCTCTCACTGCTGCAGTAAACGCAGTCCTCGCAGACCCAGCTTACCCAACACATCAGTGCCTGGGCCCCTCGAGCCTGTTCCACCATTCAACACGGTCACGGTGATCTGATTGTCCCTGTCTCTCAGTCTCCAGAGGCCCCTGGGCCCCTCGAGCCTGTTCCACCATTCAGCACGGTCATGGTGTCTGATTGTCCCTGTCTCTCTGTCTCCAGAGGCCCCTGGGCCCCTCGAGCCTGTTCCAGCATTCAGCACGATCACAGTGATCTGATTGTCCCTGTCTCTCAGTCTCCAGAGGCCCCTGGGCCCCTCGAGCCTGTTCCACCATTCAGCACGGTCATGGTGTCTGATTGTCCCTGTCTCTCAGTCTCCAGAGGCCCCTGGGCCCCTCGAGCCTGTTCCCCCATTCAGCACGGTCATGGTGACTGATTGTCCCTGTCTCTCTGTCTCCAGAGGCTGCTGGGTCTCCTGAGCCTGTTCCACCATTCAACATGGTCATGGTGATCTGATTGGCCCTGTCTCTCTGTCTCCAGAGGCTGCTGGGTTTCCTGAGCATTCATTCCCAGCATTTTCTGAAATCCTGATTGTCAAAATCTGCAGCACTTTGCTTGGGGTTAATTTGAACAAGTTAGTGTGGATAATACACAATATCCACACATCAATACACAGGAGACTTTATAACCTGCTCTAAGCTTCTATTTTGTATTTTCTTATCTGTTCTGATCTTCAGTTATTTTCTGTTTACAGGTCATGTGACAGGGACGGTTCTTATCCAATCGCCTCAAGTTGTGAAAGTGCCTGAGGGTGAAACAGTGAAGTTTCTGTGTGACTTACAGAGCGACCATGTAGATCACACTGTGGATAAATACGATGTACATTGGTACTACCCAGAAAGTAAGGAATCGATATTGAGTCATTATGTAAATGGCCATGTTTACCGGCCGACAGGTCTGTCTGATCGGTTTCAGCCGTCCAGAGATGTTGTCGGTAACAGCTACATTCTGACAGTCAGAGATGTGAAGCTCGGTGACTCCGCTGTCTATATCTGTGGGATTTGGGGGACAATCTTTGGGAATGGAACCCGGCTGAATGTAACCAGTAAGTACTGTCTATCTTATATTGCTTTGATTCCATATTGACCATATATTAGAGGAATATGATGGAACATTGCCAGCCTCGGAGGCTGTGACCCAGAGGGAGGAACGATCTGGGAAGAAGCCTGAAGTCTGTGAAGTAAAAATGTACAATTTAAACACACACACAGACAGAAAGCGACAGGGTGAGTGGAAAGGTGTGATATCAAAGTTTCACCCCTAAAATCTCTCAGAGCTCCAGGGGGTGTCTGTGATTTTCCCGTTCAGATTCCCAGTGGGGATTCGGGGTGGATTTTGACAGAACTGAAAGTGTGAATTTCTGTCCTCTCTCTCTCTCTCTGCCTTTCCCCAGCTGATTAGAATTAAACTTTACTGTGCGGGGGGTGTGGGCACTCTGCTGGTCTGTGGGCAGGGAAGCTGCTGATGTGGCTCTGATAGGTGGGCTCCAGAACCTCTGGTCAAACAGGGAAGCTCTTCCACAATGTCCTCCCTGGATGGTCTATCCTGGCTAGCCTCTCCCTCTGCTGCCCCCACTGCAAACCCTCTTGTTGACCAGCCTGAGCTCCTCCCTTGTCACATCCCCCTCCTCCTGCTCCTGAGGTTACGGGAATATTGGGCGTATCAGATCCAGAGGTGTTCCAGTGGCCGATCTGTGTCAAGAGGGAAGGCAGTGAGGAGAGAAAATGTGTGCCCCTGGATTTCACCCATATAACTGATGGACAGTGAGCTTCCCAACTCAGGGAAAGAAGCCAGAGTTAGAACAGCAAGGAGCATTGGCATTCCGGGTCTGGAAGAGGGTGGAGAGATAGGATGGGATAAGACTAGATGGAGATTTGAAGATGAAAACATGCCATCTATTTGGTGAATTCAGAGACAGGCACATAGCTAATGACTCCAGTGATAAATGAGCAGCACTGAGCTTGATGCTGTGAGCTGGGAGTTAATCTGGTGTGATGAATGTAGAAACTGTTATTTAATGATAATAATAATTATTATTACCTTTATTGTCACAAGTAGGCTTACATTTACACTGTCATGTTGTTTAAAAAAACCTGGTTTAAAATACATGCATGCAGTATGTCTGTGAAAGCTGTAATTAAGGAATGGTAAAAAGGTGATTGAATCCAACCATTTACTTGTTTACAGATGAAGGACTAATAGAATCATGTTTTGATTGCTCGGGATTCCCTGGAGTATAGATAATTTATGGGGGCGTGATGTTTCATCCGAGCTAAGGAAGCCATGGAACTCAGTGGGATCCAGATGATGTAATTAATGGGAGGTGCCAGGTCTGTCAATAGTTGCGCATTTTTAAGTTGAACAGCAGTTTTCCCAAAAACTGCTAGTTTGAAGATAAGTGGACTGCATCTGCTCTTGAAAGGATCGCTCTACAAAATTCTTTGCACAGCTGAACAAATTATCTGTTTGTTATCTTATTCATAAGGGACATTTGAACTGTATTAAAGTTGTTCCTTTTATTTCAGAACTGTTCAACTATTAATTGTAAAATTATTTCTTTGATGTTAATGTGGTTCATTCTTTGTTTAAATTAAAGTTGTTTGAACAGAAAAGGGACCTATTGGTCAGACTATTCACTCCTGGGGTGAAGAATATTTTCCTCACAAATTTACAAATTGAAACTAATGTTTGAGGGTCTTGTCCGATACCCTAACACATGTTGGGATCTGGTCCGGATCCTAACACATGTTGGGGCCTGCTCCGGGATCTTAACAAATGTTGGGATCTGGTCTGGGATCCTACAAATAAGTAATAATGATTATATTACAATCATTATTATTGTCACAAGTAGGCCTACATTAAACACTGCAATGAGGTTAATGTGAAAATCCCCGAGTCGCTGTATTCCGCCGCCTGTTCGGGTACACAGAGAGAGAATTCAGAATGTCCAATTCACCGAACAGCACGTTTTTTGGGACTTGTGGTAGGAAACCGGTGGACCCAGAGGAAAACCCATCAGACACACACAGAACGTACACACTCAGCACAGACAGTGACCCAAGCCTGGAATTGAACCTGGGACCTTGGAACTGTGAAGCAACAGTGGTACTCACCGTGCGACCGTGGCCGCCCACAAATGTTAGGGTCTGGTCTGGGATCTGAACAAATGTTGGGGTTTGCTCCGGGATCCTAACACTGGATGGATTTGAACAGGTGGATTTGAGATGGTTTATGGAATGAGATTAGATGAAGAGTCAGCAGTCGGAGGGACAGATATGTCTGGATGGTTTCTGTGAAGAGAGGATTAATGACAATGGTTTTGAATATTTGAGGAAAGCCCCCAGTGTGTGACCCTCGAGTAAACAATGACAAAATATCGGGGGAGGGAAGAAATAGAAATTAACAGGGGAGGGGGGCATTTAGGAAATATGGAGAGAGGGATTGGGAGGGAGAATGGGAAGAATCTGCAGTGATAGGGATCAGGGAGGAGGAATAGCGGAGTTCGGAATGATGGGGGGAGTGGCAGAGACAGCTGAACATGTGACCTTAAACAAATAAATCTTTAGCTTTTTCTGATGAGAACGTTTGATAATATCTTCACTTGGTCCCCAAGGTAACATCAGCGGATATATTCTTCACTGAAACATTTGCAGATATTCACAACCTTCTGACTGGTGTTTAACTTGTTGATATTTTTCTCTTAAAGGTGCGAATCCTCCAATCCTTATCCAGTCTCCGAGTCTGGAACGTGTCACAGAGGGTCAGACTGCACGGTTACAGTGCACCATGCGGAACGCCACAGTGACACACACCGATGTTCACTGGAACCGGGAGCTGCCAGGGAAAGATATGGAGAGGGTTTTAACACATGATATAAAGAACAACACACAACGGAGTCCAGGTTTCACTGAGCGTTTCCATCCTTCCCGAGACACGTCCAATAAAACCTTCATCCTGACAATCAGCAACGTGCAGCCCAGTGACACTGCCGTCTATTACTGCTCCGTGTGGGGAGATATCAGTGGGAATGGATCACAGCTGAGTGTAACCAGTAAGTACATTCACAATGGCATCCTTACATAGAGGGGAATCCTGTAACCAAACCCTCCCAGTGAAGAGGAGAATGGGCTGGGGAATTGCCGTTGTGATATTGTAACCCAATATTCCATGGGAATGTGACTCCTCCCTGGGAGCACGGCATTGTCAAATCTTTCTCCTGCACACATATCAGCTGTGAATAGAGGTGATAGCCCCAAAACATTATTTCTGTGATTCAGGGAGGCTTTGGGAATTACAAAAAAGTTACAAATTGGAAATTACAAAACATTAATACATGAGTGACCATCGCTGCTGGATGTACCATAATCTCCCCGAATACATCACCAGTTCACCCCTAACAAAATCAGGCCTCCTTAACTTGTCCTACAGGTTTGAAGGACTGTGCCCGTACCGACCGAGCTCTCTCAGCCCCGACACCCTGTTCAAAATTGTCCCAACTCATTCACGTTGCCCCTCCTCATCTTTACCAAACTGAGTCACTTCCCACTTCTTTGTGATAAATTTCATCTGACCTGCCTCCACCTATTTCACCATTCTATCAATATTCCCCGGAAGCTGACACTGTTCATCTCACTCTTCCCGATATTCCTGAACTTGGAGGGTGCTGTTCACTGGGAAATTCTGCCTCCTGTACTCGAGCCATTTTAAATATTTAAAAAATCTTGCTCATGTCCCCTCTCGCTAAAAACTAACCAGTGCGACAAAATCTGATTCTATCATCACACCGAGCCTCCCCCATTGTCTGCCTGTCTCTCTGAGGACATGGTGCTGCACACAGCCTCTGCACACACTGCTGCCATCACTTTAGTCAGGGTGCATGCGGGAGCTGGACATTACTCTCAGATTCGGGTGGGCCTTGTCCCAGCCTTGCCTTGGTATTTTAGGGCAATTACATTGAGCAGCAAAGGAATGAAACAATTGTTTATAAATCACCTATCGCAACCTCAGGGTGTCCAAACACGATTCACAGACAATTAAATATATTGACACAGGAAAATAGGAACGTAGTTTTCCCACCCCCTGAGCTAGTGTGCGGTCAATTCCAGCCTCACTGGACCAGGAGTCACAACACAATTGAAATTAACCAATAATTCTTCGACAGAATCCCAAACTCTTTGACTGCCCAATAATTACAGTCACCAGGTTTGTAAATCTCAACACATTAATTTTTATTAATGACAATAACTATAATTAAATATGCAGCAAGTACAACTGGTTAATGATTATCTAATTCCTAATCCCCCACTTTAATTCACCCCACCCTCCACACACAGACACGCAAGACAAACAAACACAGAGGGAAAAGAGAGGTGTATAAATAATTGTGACAGTTAAAGGATCAGAGTCCTTGTTGCAGATGGTTCTCTTCTAGCCCACCTTCCTTCAGTCCAGGCTTTCAGTTCGAGCTTCTAGCCCACCTTCCTTCAGTCCAGGCTTTCGGTTCGAGCTTCTAGCCCACCTTCCTTCAGTCCAGGCTTTCAGTTCGAGCTTCTAGCCCACCTTCCTTCAGTCCAGGCTTTCAGTTCGAGCTTCTAGCCCACCTTCCTTCAGTCCAGGCTTTCAGTTCGAGCTTTCTGCTTTCAGTCTCTAAAGGTTTGCACTGTAGATTCATCCAGGTTCTCTGTAGGTTCAGAAATACAGCAGCTATGCAGCATTTCTGGGGAAAGAGAGAGAGAGAGAGAGAGACTGACACAGTTTCTTCTCCGAGTGTTCACAGCCTGATTGTCCTTTCCTTGGTTCTCTGGGAACCATCCCACTCGGATAGGGATCCAATCACCGCCTGTCGCCGGGCAGAATACAGCCGTTGCAAATTCATTGGCCACCAAGCAACCAATCAAGCTGAATCCCTCCGACCTCCCTTGGGTGCCAAAATGTCTGCTGTTCAAAGGCTAACACAATGCACTAAATTGCAAGCACTTCATCTGTTCGACCTAAAGGTACATGTCCATTAAATATCCATGATTCGAAAATGACAGTGGCAAAATAAAAGAAATGGAAAATAAGGGATCGACAGGAGTGGTCCTTACAATATGAATGGGAGGAGGCCATTCAGCCCCTTGAGTCTGACCCACCATTCAGTGAGATCATGGCTGATATGTGACCTAACTCCAGATATTTGCCTTTGGCTCATATCCCTTAATAAATTTGCTGAATAAAAATCTATCTTGGATTTAAATTTAACAACTGAGCTTGTGTGTGGGAAAGAGTTTCAAACCTTGACCACGCTTTGAGTGAAGAAATGTTTCCTGACATCTCTCCTGAACGGTCGGGCCCTAATGTCGAGACCATGCTCCCCAATTTTAGAATCTCCAACCAGTGGGAATAGTTTATCTGTCTTTCCCTGCTTTCTCCTGCTATCGGAATCACTGCTGTAGGGAAATCCCACACAAACGGCAATGATAGAAATGGGCATATCATCTGGTTTAGGGATCTTTAAATAATGGTGTGGGGTATTTCATCCCAAGCTGCAATGATGGACTTGGCTTAGCCCCTCAGTTCAGTGATGGCTCCTCCTAAAGAGCAGCTTCAATACTGGACTGATTGTCTCGATATCTGTGGAACTCTCTGCACTGGAACCTAATCCATGGCCTCCTAACTCGGAGGTGTAATCACTTCCACTAAGTTACATCTGACACTGTTCATCATGTCCATTGCAACCTGTTTGGAAACTCATATATTGAACAATACATCATCATATAACTTTATTTAATGAATCGTTAAACTTTGAATGATGGAAAATCTATTTCTTTGCATTGAACTCCATCAGTTTCCTATGCACAGGTCGATTGGCTGACCCAGTCCTTATTCAGTATCCAAACATCAGCAAGGTGCCAGAGGGTGAGACTGTGGAGTTACAATGTGCCATGTACAATGCCAGTGTGAATGACACTGATGTCCACTGGTATCACCAGAGACCCGGGTCCGACAGGCAGTGGGCCATCAGCTGGTTTGCAAATGGCACCATCAGCAAGTCCCGGGATTTCCAGGACCGTTTTCAGCATTCCCAGGATTTCAGCAGTAACAGTTACATTCTGACCATTGTGAATGTGACCCTCAATGATACAGCTGTCTATAGCTGCAGCGTGTGGAGCTACATCTATGGAGCAGGGAGCCAGCTCAATGTCACTGGTAAGTCAATACTGACTCACACAGACAGAGTGACAGCAACAATAACCGGATTGGGAACCTGTTTCACCTCCCACAGCAGAGTAGATATAATAACATAAGAACTAGGAGGGGGAGTAGGCCATCTGGCCCCTCGAGCCTGCTCCACCATTCAATGAGATCATGGCTGATTTTTTGTGGACTCAGCTCCACTTTCCGGCCCAAACACCATAACCCTTAATCCCTTTATTCTTCAAAAAACTATCTATCTTTATCTTAAAAACATTTAATGAAGGAGCCTCAACTTCTTCACTGGGCAAGGAATTCCATACATTCACAACCCTTTGGGTGAAGAAGGTCCTCCTAAACTCAGTCCTAAATCTACGTCCCCTTATTTGAGGCTATGCCCCCTAGTTCTGCTTTCACCCGCCAGTGGAAACAACCTGCCCATCTATCCTATCTATTCGCTTCATAATTTTATATGTTTCTATTAGATCCCCCCCCCACCCCCCACCCACCCACCCCCCCCCCCCCCCCCGCATCCTTCTTGAATTCCAACAAGTACATTCCCAGACTACTCAACCTCTCCTCATAATCAAACCCTTTCAGCTTTGGGATTAATCGAGGGAATTTGTTCTGTACACCCTCCAGTGCCAGTACATCCTTTCTCAGGTACGGAGACTGTCATGTGAGAGTACCTTTAAGAAAAGGGTGTTTAAGAAATGTACTTTTAAGAAATGGGTGTTTATCAGTGATGTCGGAGTGTGGGTGGAGCTGGGCTCTCTGTCAGCTTTTTACTTTCATTTTAGAATGTTTGCTGCAGGTGTGTTTTAGTTTTGTTTTAAGTGTTGGAGATGAAGCCAGACAAAGCAGGTGTACTGTTGTTTTCTCTGCCATGAAAAGAGTATCTCTTGATCATTTGGTGAATTTAGAATTATAAATGTTTTCAGCAGTGAATGTAAACCTGACGTGCTTCTGTCAAAACCTGTTTCTTTGTCTTCAGGATGTTGTTTGGGAAGTTATTAAGGATTACTTAGTGTTGTAGTCTTTGGGGATTGTATTTGAATTAATGGTTGCTAACATGTTCACTGTATGTTATAAAAAGCTTATCTTGAGTTCATAGAATAAAGGTTGTTTTGCTTTAAACAATACTTTTCCATTTCTGCTGTACCACCCTGTAGAGTGGGTCGTGTGCTCCCCGCACCACAATCTGTTAAAAGTTGTGGGTCAGGTGAACTCCATGATACACTTTGGGGTTCTCTAAACCCTGGCCCATAAATAATTGGGGGATCGTCCGGGATAAAAGTCTAACTATTGGATTGACTTAGAGAACTTAAAGACAGTGAGGGGTGAGCATATTGTGGTTGTTTTTCAGGTGTGGTATTCTATTTTAAATAGGGAGTGTGTTGTGGACAATGGCTCTTTCAGAGGCTCAGAGGTTTTTGTGGGTGGAGACGGTCATACACAGTACCTTACAGACAGAGACTAAAAGCACGCGGTTAGATTTGGCAAAAACATTGCTGTTAACATTACCTCACAAAATGCGAAAAGATGAGGTAATCACGGCGGCGACAAAGCATTTAAACTTGCCTGAGATACAGCTTGACTCATTGGCAATGGTAAAAATTCAGTTTCAAATTAAACAAATTGAACATGAGAAAGAATTAAAGCAGCTTGAATAGGAAAGAGAGAGAGAGGAAAAAGAGAGAGAGAGAGGGGAAAAAGAGAGAGAGAGAGGAAAAAGAAAGAAAGGGAGATACAGATCAGGGAAAAAGATAAAGAGAGAGAGTTTGAACTTCAGAAAATGGCCATGAAACATGACAGTCAGTTAATATTGGCAGGCATAAAGGAAAACATACAGTTGGATGATAGTGTTGAGGACAGTGAGAAAGAGCGTCATAGTCAAAGGCATGGTGGGGATCTATTTAAATATTTCCAAGCATTGCCAAGGTTTGATGAGAAGGAGGTAGAAGCCTTTTTCATTTCATTTGGGAAGGTAGCTCAACAAATGAAATGGCCACAGGACCTGTGGGTAATCCTGATTCAAACAAAGCTGATAGGTAGGGCTAGTGAAGTGTTTGCATCACTGTCAGTGGATGTATCTGAGTCATATGAGGAGGTGAAAAAATTAATCTCAGTTGCATATGAGCTAGTGCCTGAAGCCTACAGACAAAGGTTTAGAAATTTAAGGAAATAACTTGGTCAAACATACATGGAGTTTGAAAGGATTAAACAGAGTAATTTTCAGAGGTGGATAAGGGCTTTGAAAATAGACCAAACGTGTGAAGCTCTCAGAGAAATTATACTTTTGGAGGAGTTTAAAAATTCAATTTGTGATGTAGTGAGAACTCATGTGGAAAAGCAGAGGGTTAAAACTGCGAGATTAGTAGCAGAAGTGGCAGAAAATCATGAATTAGTTCATAAATCAAAGATTGGTTTCCGACATCAGTTTCAGCTGGTGAGGGATAGAAACTGGGGACATGAGAAATACTCAAGTGGTAAAGGTAAAGGTGATCTGATGGGAGATAATAAGGAGAGTAGACCTCAGACTAAAAAAAAATCCAGGACAGTGGAAAAGAAATGAAAAATATGAACTGTTTTCACTGTAATAAACTAGGCCATGTAAAGTCAGTTGAAGAAAAGCACTGGGAAGGCTAATGTGGTAAAACAGGATAAGACAGTGAGGTTTGTTAAAAGTGGTAAAGGAAAGCCTCTTTAAAGAATTTACTTCTGTGGGTAAAGTTTACTCACGTGTATAAGGAGGAGCAGGTAAAAAAGTCACAATTTTAAGAGATACGGGAGCTAATCAATCTTTAATGGTTAGAGATGAGGAGTTATGTAGTTTGGGACGAATGTTGCCAGAAAAGGTGGTAATATGTGGAATTCAGGGTGAGAGGAGTAGTGTTCAATTATATAAGGTAAGGTTGGAAAGTCCAGTGAAGAGAGGTGAAGTGGTAGTAGTAGTAACAGAGAAACAATCTTGTCCAGGAATACAGTTTATCTTGCGTAATGACATAGCTGGATCACAGGTGGGAGTGATGCCTACTGGGGTTGATAAGCCAGTGGAAAATCAGACAACTGAAGTGTTGAAGGGCGAATATCCTGGGATTTTTCCAGATGGTGTAGTAACAAGGTCGCAAAGTCACAGGTTAAGACAAGAGGACAAATCAAAGAGTGAAGATAAAGTTGAAGTGCAATTATCAGAAACGATTTTTGATCAGATGGTTGAAAAAGAACAAGAACAGGTGGAGGTTGAGGTGAATATTTTTAGTTCAGGAAAATTGGCGGAGTTACAACAGAAAGATGTAGAAATAAAACGGATGTGTCAGAAAGCATACACGGAAGAGGAATCTGCGTGGATACCAGAGTGTTATTACCGTAAAAGTGATTTAGAACATAGAACATAGAACAGTACAGCACAGAACAGGCCCTTCGGCCCTCAATGTTGTGCCGAGCCATGATCACCCTACTCAAACCCACGTATCCACACTATACCCGTAACCCAACAACCTCCCCCTTAACCTTACTTTTATTAGGACACTACGGGCAATTTAGCATGGCCAATCCACCTAACCCGCACATCTTTGGACTGTGGGAGGAAACCGGAGCACCCGGAGGAAACCCACGCACACAGGGGGAAGACGTGCAGACTCCACACAGACAGTGACCCAAGCCGGGAATCGAACCTGGGACCCTGAAGCTGTGAAGCATTTTTATGCTAACCAGCATGCTACCCTATGGCCGGAATGAGAAAATTTCTTGATGAGAAAATGGAGATCTTTACATATGCAGGCAGATGAAAAGTGGGCAGTAGTTCATTAAGTAGTATTGCCGGTAGGTTATAGAAAGGAGGTGTTGCGAGTTGCACATGAGGTACCAGTGGGAGGTCATTTGGGAATAAGGAAAACTCAAGCTAAAATCTAAAATCATTTTTATTGGCCTGGACTACATAAAGATATGGTTACATTTTGTCAATCATGTCACACATGTCAAGTGATAGGGAAAACTCATGCAGTGATAAAACCAGTGCCCTTAATACCCATTCCAGCATTTGAGGAACCTTTTACAAGGGTCCTAATTGATTTTGTAGGACCGCTTCCTGAAAAAAAAGTGGGAATCAATATCTTTTGACTATAATGGATGTGTCCACTAGGTTTCCAGAGGCCATTCCAATACGTAATATTACAGCTAAAAAGATTGTGGAGGAGTTACTTAAATTCTTCACTCGATATTGATTACCACAGAAATACAATCGGATCAATGATCAAATTTTACCTCAAGGTTATTCAAAGAAGTTATGGATAGCTAAGGAATAAAACAATTTAAATCAACTCCATACCATCCAGAATCACAGGGAGCGTTAGAAAGGTGGCATCAGACATTAAAGACAATATTGAGAGCTTATTGTCATGATTATCCAGAGGATTGGGATAAAGGAATTCCATTCGTACTGTTTGCAATTAGGGATGCACCTAATGAGTCAACCAAATTCCGTACTTTTGAACTCATTTTTGGTAATAAGAAAGAGGACCATTTAAATTGATTAAGGAAAAATTGGTGAGCGAGAAATTGGAACATGTATTATTGGATTTTGTGTCAAATTTTAAGGAATGATTAAATAGAATAGGTGCATTGGTGAGACAACATTTAAAAGTTGAACAAAATGTGATGAAATGGGGGGCGTTTAAGAAATCCAAAGTTCATCGATTTTCTATTGGAGATAAAGGTTTAGTGTTGTTACCAGTGGCAGGTGAACCTTTAAAAGCGAGGTTTTGTGGACCTTATCAGATTGAAAGGAAATTAAGTGAGGTGAATTATGTGGTAAAAACACCAGATAGGAGGAAGATTCACCGAGTGTGTCATGTTAATGTTCTTAAAAGGTACTTTGAAAGGGAAGGAGAGAAAAAGGAGGAGGTTTTAATGATTCTAACTCGAAGTGATGAACCAAATTGAGATGACTGTTTGACATACCTCAAATTAAATTGGAAAACGAGGATGTTCTTAAAAATTGGGATAAATTGTTGAGTTACCTTCCAGAGGAAAAACAAACTGACCTGAAAGAGTTATTGACATCACATGGGCAACTTTGTGGAGATAAATTGGGAAGTACTAAAACGGCTTTCCTTGATGTAGATGTGGAAAAGGCTGTTCCAATCAAACAACATCCATACAGACTTAACCCTTTAAAATTGGAACAGGTTAACAAAGAGATTGAGAGTATGCTTAAAAATGGCATAATTGAAGCGGGTTGCAGCCAATGGAGCTCACCCATAGTGATGGTACCAAAACCAGACAGCACTCAACGGTTGTGTGTGGACTATAGAAGTGTTAATTCAGTGACAAGAACGGACTCTTATCCTAGCCCACATTAGGAGGATTGCATTGAGAAAGTGGGACAATCAGCTTTTTATTTCCAAACTGGATTTACTGAACAGTCACTGGCAGGTACCTTTATCCGAAAGGGCGAAGGAGATTTCAGCTTCTGTGACTTCAGATGGTATATACCAATTCAAAGTTATGCCATTTGGCATGAATAATGCCCCAGCCACATTTCAACGGTTAACTAACAAAGTCATTTCAGGATTACCCAGTTGTGCGGTATACATCGACGATCTGGTAACTTTCAGCCAGACATGGAAAGAACATTTGAAACATCTGATGGAGTTATTCGATCGACTTCAGGAGGTGGGTTTGGTGATAAACCTAGCCAAAAGTGAATTTGGAAAAGCCCAAGTCACTTTCCTTGGCCACACAATTGGACAGGGTCGAATGGTCCCACGGGATGTGAAAAGAAAAGTTATTGCGGAGTTTCCGATCCCCTCGACATGACGGGAAATAATGCGATTTCTTGGTATGAGTGGATTTTACCGGAAATTTGTACCGAATTTCAGCAGCGTGGTCGCTCCACTAACGGACTTGCTCAAGAAGTGTAACAAATTCTAGTGGACAGCGGAATGTCACCTGGCAGTTGACGGCCTGAAGGCTGTGTTAACCACTGCTCCTTGTTAGCCATCCCAAATTATACCAAACCATTCAAAGTGGCTGTTGATGTGAGTGATGTGGGGGTAGGTGCGGTGCTTCTACAGGATGACGATGAAGGGCTAGAGCGGCCTGTTGGTTATTTTTCAAAGAAATTGAAATCTCACCAGAAAAAGTATTCAACGATTGAGAAGGAAACATTGAGTTTGTTGCTGGCTTTGCAACATTTTCACATTTATGTGACCAGCAATCCGTCTGACACCGTTATATATAATGATCATAATCCGTTGACGTTTTTGGAGAGATTCCGGAATAACAATGCAACACTGTTTGGCTGGAGTTTATTGTTCCAGCCATTTAAATTTAAAATAATACATGTGGTAGGACGTGATACCCGATGCTTTGTCATGAATGTGATGAACGGAAGCAGTTTCAGTTGGAGGAACAAGAACAAAAAAAAATGGACTATATTATTATACATGTTTGCGTTTGTTGTTTTTTTGAAACAAAAAAGTATATTTACTCTGTGCATTTCTTAAAGGAATGTGAAACGGTGAAAAATGAAACCATCTTGAAGTAGATGGTTTTTGTTTCTTGGGGAGAGGTGTCATGTGAGAGTACTTTTAAGAAATGGGTGTTTAAGAAATGTACCTTAAAGAAATGGGTGTTTATCAGTGATGTCAGAGTATGGGTGGAGCTGGGCTGTCTGTCAGCTTTTTTACTTTCGTTTTAGGCTGTTTGCTGCAGGGTGTGTTTCAGTTTTGTTTTCAAAGCTGGATAGCTGCAGTTACAGCCAGAAGGGGTATTAGTCTCTCTCTCTGTAATCTAAAAACTGTAAATTGATCCTTTGGTGATTTGAAACTAATAACTGCTCTCAGTCGTGACTTTAACCTGATGTGCTTCTGTTAAAGGTTATGTTTTTAAGTCTTATGGATGTTAAAAGGAAAGCTTAAAGGATTACTTAGTGTTGTAGTCTTTGGGGGTTGTATTTGAATGAATGGTTGCTAAGATGTTCACTGTATGTTTAAAAAGGTTAACTTAAGTTCATAGAATAAACATTGTTTTGCTTTAAAAAAATACTTTTCCATTTCAGCTGTACCACCCCTGTAGAGTGGGACGTGTGCTCCCCATACCACAATCTATTGAAAGTTGTGCGTCAGATGAAATCCATGATACACTTTGGGGTTCTCTAAACCCTGGCCCATAACAAAACCTATAAACTTCTGACAGGACTGGAGAGGGCTGATGCAGGAAGGATGTTCTCGATGATGGGAGTGTCCTGAACCGGAGTCACAGTCTAAGGTTATGGAGTAAATCATTTAGAGCTGAGATGAGGAGACACTTCATAGAATCTTAGAATTCCTACAGTGCGTAAGGAGGCCACTCAACCCATCACACCTGCACCATACCCCTGAAAAAGCCCCCCACCTTCATCCACTGCCCTATCCTATCCCCAAAATCCCATAACTCCACCTAACCTTTCGGCAATAAGGGCAATTTAGCATGGCCAATCCACCAAACCTGCACATCTTTGGACTGTGGGAGGAAACCGGGACACCCGGAGGAAACCCACGCAGACACGGGGAGAGCGTGCAAACTCCAAACAGTCAGTAATCCTAGGCGGGAATTGAACCCTTGTCCTTGATGCTGTGAGGCAGCAATACTCGGCACCATGTCACCGCTTTCTTCACCCAGAGAGTGGCAGCCTGTGTAATCGTTACCAGTCAGTAATTCTTTTTTAATAAATTTAGAGTACCCAATTAATTTTTTCCAATTCAGGGGCAATTTAGCGTGGCCAATCCACCCACCCTGCACAGCTTTGGGTTGTGGGGGTGAAACCCATGCACACATGGGGAGAATGTGCGGTGGTGAAGAACAGTTTATTCCATCCCATTCTGTATTGTTTCTGAGGGCTTGGATTCATTATTAGGTGGTCAGTCTTGTGAAGAATTAGGTCCTAGTGCAGTTGGTAAGTAGCATCCACAATAGATTGGATCAACATTCCAATGATTCTGAGAACATTATCAGCAAATTCAGCGATGTGTTCACAGGTTTTGGTACACGACCATTCACCGATAGGATACAGCTCAAAGAGGATACAAAACCTGTGATCCAGGCATGAAGAAGAGTACCTGCACCTCTTCGGGATCACCTCACAAAAGGAGCTCGACAGAATGACAAAGCCAAAACTAATCAGAACAATTGAAGAACCTAGCGATTGGGTAAATTCCATGGTAGTGTAAAAAAGAATGACAATATTCGCATCTGTATGGATCCCCAAAAATCTTAATGAGAATATCAAAAAAGAAAATGACCAAATATGAAAGCATGAGGAAATCACATCTGAGATGGCTGGTGCAAAATTCTTCATGAAACTTGACGCACCACAAGGTTTCTGGCAACTCCAGCTGGAGGAACAAATTACAAAACATTGCACTTTTAATTCACCATATCGATGGTACTGCTTTCTGAGAATGCCGTTTGCATAATTTCAGCAACAGAAATTTTTCATGATGCCGTGGAACACATAATCGTAGTTATTGAAGGTGTACGTGTGTACGTGGATGATATCATCATTTGGGGCTGAACAATAGAACAGCACAATACGAGGTTGCTTCAAGTTCTAACGAGCGTCGGGAGAAATGGGCTGAAGCTCAACAAGTAAAAGCACCAATTTGGAGTAACTGAAGTCACATTCCGAGGTGACAAGTTCTCATCGCACGGCTTTGAAACTGACAAGGAAAAATCCAAGCAATTCTCAACATGCCAAAACCACATGACAAGAAAGCCATCTTTAGAGTGATGGGTATGATCAATTTTATCGGGAAATTCATTCCAAACCTGTCACAAGACAATGGATTTCACTTGGATGGAGCAACATGAGCAAGAGTGGAAGAAGGTCACTAACCATCATGCCACTTTTCAGATTTTTTTAAGTATCTAATCGGATTTAAGTGTCAACAGAGGCATCCAACGATGGTCTGGGAGCAGTTCGTCTGCAACTCGAGCATTACGATTGGAAATCAGTCGCGTGTGCATCATGGCGACAACAGAGCAGTGATACGCTCAAATCGAACAGAATATCTGGGTTTAGTTGAAGGCTTGGAGAAATTCCATGACTATGTCTACGGGCTTCCAACTTTCATAGTTTAGACAGATCATCGTCCTTTGGTTCACATCATCAAAACAAATCTCAACCAGATGTCTCCGCGCATTCAGAGGTTGATGATGAAGTTACAATGCTGTGACTTCAATCTCATCTACACGCAAGGCATATATTTGTTCTGAGCAGATGCATTATTCAGAGCACCGATACAAAGTATTAGCAGTGAAATTGCTGAAGATGTAGGTCTGCATGTCAATCTTATTTCCACACTACGACCAGTATCAGATACCAAACTACGTGAGATCCAAGAAGATACCAGGAAGGATCATGAACTCACACTGGCCCAGAGGTCAATGTATGGAGTTCTACAATATAACATCTGAACTCAGTATCATTAATAGAATGGCCAATTGTTGAACACTATCGTCATACCTCAATTTCTTCGCAAGGATATACTAAAGAGTATACACAAAGGACATCTAGGGATTGAGAAGTGGATTGAGAAGTGTAAATGGAGAGCTCATGTCTCTGCTTCCTAGCCAGTTATAAACCAGGATATTGACAGGATGGTCAGCTCTTGTGGTACATGCCAAACTCATTGTTACAAGCAAAGAAGAGAAGCTATGCAAATATCTGATTTACATACGGCATTATGGCAGAAAGTAGCTATTGACCTCTTTCACCTACGAGGGAAAGATTATTTAATGATCATAGATTATTTTCAAACTAGCCCAAAATGGCTCTACTGTCAAGCATAACAGCAAGCAGCATAATACTGCATACCAAGTCAACATTTGCTGGACATGGAATTCCTCAATACATCGTGGGTACCAACGGTCCTTGTTTTAGCTGTAAAGTGTGGCAACACTTCGCAGTCACGTATGATTTCAATCACATCATGCCGAGTCCGTTGTACCCACAAGCCAATGGGAAAGCTGAAAACGATATACAGATGTTGAAGAAAGCAATGGACAGCCAATCTGATCGATATCTCGCACTATTGAGTTACAGAGCGTCACCATTGTCACATGGTAGATCGCCAACAGAGTTACTGATGGATAGAAGGTTGCTTACCACACTTCCATACTTGGAAACGAAGGAGGAGAATGCAGCGGTACTGCAGGAAATGAAAAACATTGAATCAAAACCAAAGCAGTTCAATGATAGAGTGTCCAGAACTTTACCACCTCTGAGTAGTGATGACATTGTGAGAATAGAAGATTCAGACAATTGGTCGAGAAAAGCCATTGTACTTGAAGAAGTAACACCTGGGGCGAAATTCTCCGACCCCACCACGGCGGAGGTGGAAGAGAATCCCCCAGCGCGCATGTGCCGTCAGCGGAGAATTCCGCACCTTTGGGGAGGCCCGGTTGCCGGAGTGGTTGGTGCGCCCCCGCCCCCCCCCCCCCGCCCGCCCCGCTGGGTAGGGGAGAATCCTGGCCCTTGTTCCTACAATGTACAGAGGAAGGGTTGGTTTAAAAAGAAATAATTGCACGGTCTTGAAAACCAGAGAAGACTTCAGAACAACGTGATGGATGATGAATCTACGTCAGAAACAATGCAAGCTGCAGTGTCAGAAAGTTCAGCAGTTCCTGAGCATGAGAATGTCATAGAGAACATGGAATCTACAAGTTCTGAGCAACAAGGTGAAACTTTGAGAAGGTCCACCAGAGTCAGAGGAAAACCTGATCGACTCGATTTGTAGATTGACTATTTGTACAAACTATGCCTTCTATCCTTGTGTAAAAATAAAAATGAATACTGTTAGCTCACTGGGCTAATCACTGGCTTTTAAAGCAGACCAAGCAGGCCAGTAGCACGGTTCGATTCCCATACCAGCCTCCCCGGACAGGCGCCGGAATGTGGCGACTAGGGGCTTTTCACAGTAACTTCATTGAAGTCAACTCGTGACAGTAGGCGATTTTCATTCCATTTCATTTCAGTCTCACGATATCACATGTAAATATAATGATGATAAATGATAATATATTAAGTTATTCCTTCAAAGAAAAGGGGATGTATTGATTTCATGGTTGCGTTGTAATTCACCAACTGACCATTAGGCGTCTCATTCGTATATAAGTGAATGATAGAGTCAGGTGACCCCTCAGACTGTTTGGAGGAAGCTGGAGAGAGGTTGCTGATCTTACTGTTATTCATCTGTTGTTTTTAATGTAGTTTACCCACAGTTAATATTAATAAATTGTTTATAGCTTCAGTTACAAGTGTTCTTGTAATATAAATGAGGTCATCTGACAAGAACATGACACCGAGGTACCAATCAGGGATGTCCACTGTCACCTTTGCTGTTTGCACCAGCAATAGAGCCGCTAGCACAGCCCTGAGGTCCTCGAATACATGTGGAGGAATAGTTAGAGGAGGGTTGGAACACAAGGTCTCACTGTACACCGACGATCCAGAGGGATCCAGAGGCGTCAGTAGATAACATTATGGAGATCATGCTGTATTTTGGGGCCTTCTCTGGTTCTAAGATAAATATAGGAAAGAGTGAATACTTTGTGGTTGGGTCGATGAAGCAGAGGGGGGAGGGTTTAGGGGAGTTCCGTTCCGGATAGCTGGAAGTCAGGAAGGTATTTGGGAATCCCTTGGCGTGGCTACGTGACTCGATGGAGTTTTTACACCTCGAGATGGATACATTTACTGTGAGAGGGTCAGTGGAAGGGTTTTTACCACAGACGGCAGCTGTTTCCATTGTATTTTACAAAGCTGGTCACTGTTAGCTGTCAGGAGGGGGGATGAGGGTGGGTGGGGGGGGGCGGCTGGACCTGGTAACTAAGTTTTACTGTTGTAAGGAAGAGGGGGATAGGGACAGGTCTCTTTCTGTTTACCTGTTGTTCTTTTTCGTAGGTTTTGAATTAAAGTTGTCAAAAGATGTCAGAAAGTTATTCCAAAAAAGGTTCAGCAAACGGCTACTAAAAATAAAATCAAAGAGCGAGAATGGTCAATGAAAGGAAACTCGCAGAAAACATAAACACTGATACCAAAAGCTTCTATAAATACATAAAGAGGAAGAGAATAGCTGAAGAAAATGTTGGCCCTTACAGGACGATACTGGTGAGGTAATAATGGGGAACACAGGGATCATGGAATCATAGAATTTACAGTGCAGAAGGAGGCCATTCAGTCCATCGAGTCTGCACCAGCCCTTGGAAAGAACACCCCTATCCCAGTAACCCCATCTAACCTTTTTGGACACTACGGGGTACTTGAGAAAGGCCAATCCACCAAACCTGCACATCTTTGGACTGTGGGAGGAAACCGGAGCATCCGGAGGAAACCCACGCGGACACGGGGAAGAACGTGCAGAATCTGCACAGACAGTGACTCAAGTTGGGAATCGAACCCGAGACCCTGACATTATGAAGCAACAATGCTAACCACTGTTCTTCTACCGTGCCGCCCCGGCAGATTGCGGAGTCACTGAACCAACATTTTGCCTCTGTCGTTTTGAAAAACGACAGTTCATGCAGAGGGACGTGGTGCAATAATCATCACTAGTGAATAACTAATGGGATTAATGATAGATAAGACTCCAGGCCCTGATTTTAATCGCTCCAACATTGGCAGTCGTGCCCTCAGCTGCCTGGATCCTAAAGTTCTGGAATTGCTTCCCGAAACCTCTCCCCCTCTCGTTCCTCCTTTAACATTCCCCTTGAAACCCATTCCTTTGACCATCTCCCCCTGTTGCTCCATATCTTGCTGGGTATCAGGATTGTGAAGCCCCTCGGGATAGGTTATTGTGTCCCAGATCCTCTTTAAATGCAAGTTCTATTTGTTTCCTTTGGGCTGAAACATGTGATTTCCTTTCACAGTTAATGAAACACCAGCTGATCAAGTTTCGATGCTGATACCTGTCTATGTCATTCTGGCTGCTGGGCCTGTGCTTATTGGAGGAATTTTAGTGACAATTTGTCTCAGAAAACGATCCGGCATGTGTGAAAATTCATTCCGTTTGAGTTGATGGTGATGAAATTGGACAGAATTCCAGAATGAGGGAATGTTAACTGATTGTGAATGCTGATGCTGCAATAGAGAATCGGACGCCAATCTTTTATTCAATACTGGGTTCATTTACAGAATGCAACATTGCACAGGTCTGCCTCCCCCCTCACCCACTCCAGTGTCCCATCACTCTCCTCTTGTATTCTTTCAGCATCAAATGAACAATTAACAGAATTAATGAATGGACAAACCCTCAAACGTGCACTGCCAGGATAATATATAAGGAAATATAATAATAAGTTTATTATCAAAATGGTGAGAGATTGCAGAGCTCTGAGTTACAGAGGGATCTGGGTATCGGGGGTCAGCAGGAGAAAGGTTATCGGGGTCAGCAGGAGAAAGGTTATCGGGGTCGGCAGGAGAAAGGTTATCGGGGTCAGCAGGAGAAAGGTTATCGGGGGTCGGCAGGAGAAAGGTTATCGGGGGTCCGGCAGGAGAAAGGTTATCGGGGGTCGGCAGGAGAAAGGTTATCGGGGGTCGGCAGGAGAAAGGTTATCGGGGTCAGCAGGAGAAAGGTTATCGGGGGTCAGCAGGAGAAGGTTATCGGGGTCGCAGGAGAAAGGTTATCGGGGGTCGGCAGGAATGTGCGGTTGAGGTTACGATCGGAGCAGCCATGATATTATTGAATGGTGGAGCAGGCTCGAGGGGCTGAGTGGCCTCCTCCGAATTTGCAGGTTGAAATGTTTGTGTGTACATGGGAGTTTATCCAATTAAAGTAAAATATCTATTCTGAAGGTGGGGGGGGAGAGTTGTCATGATGCACTGCAGCCCCTGGACAGGGAGGGTGGGGCTGATGTGTCAATAATACTTGAGCAGAAGCCCCTCAAATAATGAAACAGGATCTCAGCCTCACACGGCCAAAAGAACATGAAATACGGGATCCTCGAGGGCCCAGCAATTATAGGCCACCTGGGAGTCTGTGAACCAACTTAACATTGGGAAGGAGAGGCCGACTGAAAGCTATTGTGGAAGTGGATTACATTTATTGTCTTGTGTTTAACCTTGCTGTCTGTATGTAATATTAAGGTCCTGAAATGTATCTGTGAAAAAGAGGTTAAAAGGTTGAGGGAATGAAATGAGAGCAGAACTCTGTATTGTTAGTGCAGAGACAGCAAAGATGAGGTGTGTAAAACCTTGTCAACAGAGACAATGGGCATTGGAATGTGAAAGAGCTGACTCAGGAGCACGAGAGGGAAGGAGATAAGGAAGTTGGACGGATAGGATAAGAAACCGTTAGCAGCAGCAGTATTAGTGATGTCATAGTCACCACCCTACCTCAGGATAATAATTCCATATAAGTACATGTTCTGGATCCTTGCCAAATCATTGGTGTGTTTAGGGAATTTAAGGGGACCACCTCTAAGCTATGATTGTATAAAGGGACAGTCCGTACTCTGGGACTTTGGCACTTCTCGAAGGTGGATCCCCGACTACTTAGAGATTTGTCCCGGCCGTGAATAAACGAATATTCGTTACCAACGTGTTCGAGTGTTTTACTTCTGGACTGACGAACGGCTATGTGAAAGCGCAATTCACACTATCACCTTGCAGCTGATCCACTCCAAGTCCTTACCAGTGACCCCTCTCCCTGTGACCCCCATCCCAACCCACTGGCCTCTGTCTCCAGGGATCCAGTGATGATTCCTGGTGAGGGCCTAGTGTCAGCAGCCACTCCTTCTGGAAGCGCTGCTGCAGAGGGGACAGCCTCTGATTGGGCGGCTGCTTTTGGGGCGGGAATCTCTGCTGTGCTGGGGGCTTAATCTGAGGGGAGGCCCGAGCTGTCCAGGTAGGTGCCTGTTTGCCTGGTAAATGTAGTGGGCCTCCCATTGAAAGGCAACAAGTGTTTCTATCAGTTCTCCAACAGGTCTGCAGGACCCCTGTCACCGCAAATAAATTCCGTCCTTCGTGTACAATGCAGAGCCAAACCTTCCAGGAGGGAAATTAGGAAACATCTCTTCACAAAGGGTGAAGTTTGGAACTCACTTCCACAAATGGTCATTGATGGGAGATCAATTATTAACTTTATATCTGTAATGAAGGGTGTGATCGACCAGCCAAGATGGGCCCGATCGTGAGCGCGAGGTGGCCGGGAGGGGCTGGGTGAGGCTTTCCTCAGGCTTCCCGGCAGCCACGATGCCTCCCGGGATCTACCCAATTCCCATGAGGAGGGGTGAGCAGAATCCGGCCCACAATGGGCGGGACCAGGCCATGCTCCAGTTGGTTATAAACCTATTGAAGCGTGCTTACCCACAATCTACCCGCCTCCCAGGATGTTCCGGCCTCCCCAGGGAGCCCTCAGCCGGGCACCGCTCAGTACTGGGCCACACAAACATGGACCAGGCGGAATGGCATCCGGGGGATCTCCCGGGCCACCGGGGGTCCCTGGGTGGCCAGGAATAGTGCAGGGTGGCTCGCTGGCCCTCCCCTGGAATGTGGGCACCTTGGCACTGACTGGCTGGGACCTCAGCTCTGCCAAGCTGGCACTGCCAAGGTGCCCGGGTGGCAGTGACAAGCCGGCAGGAGCACTCCCAGGGTGGCCGGGTGCCCAGGTGGCACTGCCCAGGGTCAGGGGCTGCGGGGGGCCATGCCCATGAAAGGAGGCTGGAGGGGGGGGGTATGAAGGGTGTGATACCGGCCTCGTCACCGGGAAACCCATGCGGCGGCGTGGGACTGGAATATCCCGGCGGTGTGACCAGCCGGTAAATCCCACCCTAACCGTGGGTTAGATAGCGGTGGGGAACTCACTGACAGAGCCAGGGAGAAACTCCCACCAAAACCCACCACAAATCACACTGAGAAACTTTCCGTTAGATCGTGCCTCAGAGATTTCTGTGATCCAATGGATGTGGTGAATAGACAGAGATATGGAGTTAGGTGACAGATAACCATGATCTCATTAAATGGGTGGAATGGGCAGAAGGGGCAGAATGGCCTCCTCCTGTTCCCATCAGGCTGATGTTCCAATCATTTTTCTAACCTTTGCTTTCAGAAGTGTTTAACATTCAGGGTAATGTTGTCAACAATATAACACTGGTTTCATGGTGATTTTGACCATTTATTTCACAGCTTCATCAGGGAGAGCTGGTGATCAGAGCCAGGCTGCAGGTGACAGAAACCCTCGTTGGACAGGATCCCAATGGGTGAGATTGGCTGTTTCTTACTGTCTGTCTTTGTGTAACAGCAAAGGGCCCACCGGGGGAGCTGGTGTCAATGTCAGTTTGTGATTTCAGATCCATTTCCTCTGCACACACCAACATTGCATTTTCTCAACGAATACAATCCATGTGATTGGACCATCACTCAGTGACATAGCTCCAGATTCATTTCAAACCTTTCTTGGGATGTGTGTGTCCCTCGCTCCATCAGAATTGTTGCTCAGGGATTCATGCAGCACAGAAAAGGCCCTTCAGCCCATCACATCTCAGCTGGTCAAATACACCGAACTATTCCAAACCCATTTCCCAGCGCGTGGCCCAGAGCCTTGTCTGCCCTGGCATTCTAATGCACATTTAAATACTTCTTCAATGTTCCGAGGGTCTCTGCCTCCACCACCCATTTAGGCAGCCAAACTCCAAACTCCCACCACCCTCTGGGTAAAACCCTCCTGCCCTTTATGCCCTTTATGTTCATTACAAAATCCACATATTGTGACAATGAAGGCAAGTACACCAGAAGCCTTCTTAACCACTGTATCCAC